>NW_019942552.1:240358-262410 GCF_002910315.2 Salvelinus sp. IW2-2015 | reverse complement strand
AGCAGTAGTAGCAGTAGTAACAGCAGCAGGGGTAGCAGCAGCAGCAGTAACAGCAGTATAGTAAAATAATCAGCAGTAGCAGAAGTAGTACTGGCAGTAGCAGCAGCAGTAGAAGTAGCAATAGTAGCAGTAGCAGCAGTAGTAGAGGTAGTAGCAGTAGCAGAGGTAGCAACAGCAGTAGAGTAGCAGCAAGAAGTAGTAGAAGTAGCAGTAGCAGCAGTAGTAGTAGCAGCAGTAGCAGTAGTAACAGCAGCAGCAGCAGGAGTAGGAGTAGCAGCAGTAGCAATAGCAGCAGCAGTAGTAGCAGCAGTAGTAGTAACAGTAGAAGCAGCAATAGCAGCAGTAGCAAAAGCAGCAGAAGTAGCAGCAGTAGTAGCAGTAGCAGCAGTAGCAAAAGCAGCAGTAGCAATAGCAGAAGCAGCAGCAGCAGTAGCAGCAGCAGCAATAGTAGAAGTAGCAATAACAGCAGTAGCAGCAGCAGTAGCATAAGCAGCAGCAGTAGCAGTAGCAGCAGTAGTAGTAGCAGCAGTAGCAGAAGCAGCAGTAGCAGAAGCAGCACTGGCAGCATTAGCAGAATTGGCAGCAGTAGCAGTGGCAGTAGCAGCAGAAGCAGTAGCAGTAGTAGCAGCAGTAGTAGTAACAGTAGAAGCAGCAATAGCAGCAGTAGCAAAAGCAGCAGAAGTAGCAGCAGTAGTAGTAGTAGCAGCAGTAACAAAAGCAGCAGTAGCAATGGCAGAAGCAGCAGTAGTAGCAGCAGCAATAGTAGAAGTAGCAATAACAGCAGTAGGAGCAGCAGTAGCATAAGCAGCAGCAGTAGTAGTAGCAACAGTAGCGGAAGCAGCAGTAGCGGAAGCAGCAGTAGCAGCATTAGCAGCAGTAGCAGTGGCAGTAGCAGCAGTAGCAGTAGCAGGAGCAGCAGTAGTAGTAGCAGAAGCAGCAGTAGCAGAAGCAGCAACAGCAGTAGCAGCAGCAGCAGTAGAAGTAGCAATAGCAGCAGTACTAGCAGCAGCAGCAGAAGTAGCAATAGCAGCAGTAGCAGTAGCAGTGGTAGGAGTAGCAGTAGCAGTAGCTGTAGCAGCAGTAGTAGAAGCAGCAGCAGATACAGTAGCAGCAGCAGTAGTAGAGGTAGCAGTAGTAATAGCAGCGGTAGCAGCAGCAGCAGTAGTAGCATCAGTAGCAGCAGTAGTAACAGGAGTAGCAGTAGCAGCAGCAGTAGTAGTAGCAGTAGTAGAAGCAGCAGTAGTAGAGGCAGCAGCAGTAGCAGCAGCAGCAGTAGTAGCAGAAATAGTAGTTGCAGCAGTAGCTGCAGAAATAGTAGTTGCAGTAGCAGCAGAAATAGTAGTTGCAGCAGTAGCAGTAGCAGCAGAAATAGTAGTAGCAGCAGTAGTAGCAGCAGTAGTAGCAGTAGCAGTAGCAACAGTAGAATCAGTAGTAGTAGTAGCAGTAGTAGCAGCAGCAGCAGTAGCAGCAGAAGTAGTATTAGCAGCAGTAGTAGCATTATAAGCAGTAGCAGAGGCAGAAGTAGCAGCAGCAGCAGTAGAACCAGTAGCATCAGCAGTAGAAGTAGAAGCAGTAGCAGCAGTAGTAGTTGCAGTAGAAGTAGCAGTAGAGGTGGCAGCAGCCCCAGCATCAATAGCAGTAGCAGCAGTAGCAATAGCAGAAGCAGCAGTAGCAGCAGTAGTAGAAGTAGCAATAGTAGTAGCAGGAGCAGGAGCAGGAGTAGCAGCAGCAGGAGCAGGAGTAGCAGCAGCAGGAGCAGGAGTAGCAGCAGCAGTAGCAGTAGCAGCAGCAGCATTAGTAGCAGTAGCAGAGGTAGTAGTAGCAGTAGCAGCGGTAGTAGTAGCAGCAGTAGCAGCAGCCGTAGAAGCAGTAGTAGCAGCAGCAGCAGCAGTAGCAGCAGCAGCAGTAGCAGTAGTAGCAGCAGAAATAGTAGTAGCAGCAGTAGCAGAAGAGTAGTAGCATGAGTAGTAGTAGCTATAGCCGTAGCAACAGTAGAATCAGTAGCAGTAGTAGCACTAGCAGTAGCATTAGTAGCACTAGCAGAGGCAGAAGTAGCAGTAGCAGCAGTAGCAGTAGAACCAGTAGCATCAGCAGTAGAAGTAGTAGCAGCAGCAGCAGCAGCAGTAGCAGCAGTATCAGCAGAAATAGTAGTGGCAACTGTAGTAGCAGTAGCAACAGTAGAATCAGTAGTAGCACTAGCAGTAGCATTAGTAACAGTAGCAGAGGCAGAAGTAGCAGTAGCAGCAGTAGCAGAAGCAGTAGAACCAGTAGCATCAGCAGAAGAATTAGAGGCAGTAGCAGCAGTAGTAGCAGCAGTAGAAGTAGCACTAGAAGTGGCAGCAGCCCCAGCATCAGTAGCAGTAGCAGTAGTTGTAGCAGCAGCAGTATCAGTAGTAGAAGTAGAAGTAGCAGTAGCAGCAGTAGCAGCAGTAGCAGACGCAGCAGTAGCAGTAGCAGCAGTGTAGTAGCAGAATCAGCAGTAGCAGAAGTAGTACTGGCAGTAGCAGCAGCAGTAGCAATAGCAGAAGCAGCAACAGCAGTAGCAGCAGCAATAGTAGATGTAGCAGCAGTAGCAGCAGCATCAGTAGAAGTAGCAATAGCAGCAGTAGCATAAGCAGCAGTAGTAGTAGCACCAGTATTAGTGGCAGCAGTAGTAGCAGTAGTAACAGCAGCAGCAGCAGTAGTAGTAGCAGCAGCAGAGGTAGTAGTAGCAGGACTAGCAGAAGCAGTAGCAGCGGTAGCAGCAGCAGTAACAGCAGTGGTAGCAACAGCAATAGTAGCAGAAGTAGTAGCATCATCATCAGCAGCAGTAGCAGTACTAGCAGCAGTAGCAGCAGCAGAAGTAGCAGTAGCATCCTGTAGCAATGTGGTCTCCTGGGTGTCTTTCCCATTATCTCATAGCCTGCACTCAGCAGAGCACAGCAATCACTTCTCTGCACACCAGCAGCCCAACCAAACACAGATCACAGCCCAGATTAGACAGGAAATCAAATGAGTCTGGGACTGTAGAGATGGATGGATGGGATGGGAGGGAGAGGGAGGGAGGGTAGAAGAGGAAGGGTTGGTTTGGGTTTTGCCTACAGTGACACAGATTTATCATGGTGGCTGGTACTGGAGAGATGGATGGATGAGGGAGGAAGGAGGGGAAGATAGGGGTGGTTTTGGGTTTGTGCTGTGATACAGATTCATCATGGTAGCTGGGGCAGGAGAGATGGAGGGATGAGGAAGATGGAAAGGGAAGAGAGGGAGAGTGTAGATAAAGGGGGAGAAAGAGGAGATGGGTTGTGTACTATGACACATTCATCATGGTAGCTGGGGCAGGAGAGGTGAAGGAAAGGGAGGAGAGGAGGGGTGTGGGAAGGTAATCTGTGATACAGATTTATAATGGTGGTTTTGGATCTATGCTGGAGAGAGAGAGAAGCACTGAGAGATAGCATGGCACTACTTGATAGATCGGATCTGCTGGAGCCTGGTGATGTGGAATAGGCCTGGGGTGTACAGAAAATTACAATGGGGTATTTTGTATAATGTATTATGTATGAAAAGGTGGAGAACCTACCTGATATGACTATCAAAGATGCATCACTAAATAAAATATGTGCTTGTCAGTGCATAATGTGTAATATTTACAGCTTAAATATATGTGCAATGGTGTCTCTTAAAGTTGGTTGCCAACCACCATATAAAGTCCAAAGAAGAATAAGAAGCCTGACGGAGAAGAGATTACTAGAAACGAAATCCGTTTACCCTTTTATCTGTGGATTAATTGTCGGAGTATTTGTGCATTTCAGGTAAAACAACCCAATGTTTATATCCCAGGACAAATTAGCTAGCAACAGCAACCTAGCTAGCTAAATTGCCATAAATGTTTAATGTTTTTCGATCTGTCCCCAAGTTAATATAGTTGGTTCAGAGTTAGTTTTGATATTTCAACCTGCGTGTCCTGATCGTGTCTGGTGTGGGTAGACAAAATCAACATGCGCGTGATCGATCATGCGTGCTGCCTGGTCAGCATGTTATGGGGAGACAAAGAAGGAGGGGGATCGGGAGTAGGGTTTAATGGGGGGAACCTGGTTACCGAAATTAGAAATACATTATTTATATGAACAGCATGGCGTGAAATAGAACTGTTCAATTATATGCAATGTCTAAATCTGGCTTCTTTACGGCCTCTGCATGATTAATTAACACTCAGGGTGGGGAGAGACAGCCCATCTCGGTATGGAGCGCAGTTCACCATTCATGTGTAGTTTCACGTCTACTCCTGCTCCCCAGCTCCTGTGACCACCGGTCCTGGAGACCCACATTGCGCACAGCTGGCAACCATCATTGCGCACACCTGCTCCCCATCATTGAGCACACCTGGACTTCATCAACACCCTGATTACTCTCCCTTCATTTAGCCTTCAGTGAGTCTCAGTCATCAGGCAGTATTGGTTTTGGTTACGTTCAGTACGCTTCTCTTGTTTTGTATTAGCTTCATGATGATGATGATGATGGATGATTAAACTCACCTGTTGCCTGACTCCCTGCGTATACGTTACAGAATACTGCCTCTTCAAAAATGGAAGCAGCAGAAGATGAGGACATCTCCTAGATGTTCGATGAACAAGTACACCCAATCAATTGGATGAGGTACTCCGCATCGTCCACCATTTCGACAACACCCTAGAGGATTCTCCTCCAACTAGCACAGTGCCTTCTACTATGAGACGTCCCAGCGAGCCAGCCCCCCAGCTTACCCAGCAGTCCGCCCAGGTCAGCGATGCCCAACTGTCCCTCTCGGACAATTATGGCGGGACTCCATCCAAATGCCGTGGCTTCCTACTCCAATGCTCCCTCTATTTTGCTCATCAGACAGGAGCCCCCACCACCGAGAGGTCCAAGGTTACCACGGTCATTTCCCTGCTGACCAGGCGGGCGTTGGAGTGGACTACATCTGTCTGGGAGAGAGGAGAGGAAGAGCTGGGTTCATACGAGGGGTTCGACCGTCCACCGGAGGGCAGAGAGGGAGGTGAACAACTACTACTACACCTTCACCTTCCGGATCATGGCAGCCTCCAGTGGATGGATGGAACCGGTGCTCCACAACCTATTCCGAAGAGGACTGCACGAGGAGGTCCAGACGGAGTTGGCGTGCTGTAGACGACAAGCTTTCCCTGGATGCGCTCATCGCAATGGCCACCCATCTGGATAACCTTCTTCAGGAGCACCGGCCTGAATCCATGGAGATAGTGGTCACACACCTCCCAGCGACAGAGCCATGTCGCGGCTTTTGCGGACAGAAGGGGCACCGGGTTCAGTGGTGTCCGGTGCGTCCCAGCCCAAAGTCCACTGAGGCAGATGGACGGCTCCGTGATCATCCCTCTTCTTCATCGTTTTCTGCCAAACCCTTTCTGGTTTCCATTTCACTGGCTGGCTGTCACTCAGGTGGTGTCTCTACAGCTCTAGTGGATTCTAATGGAATTTTATCACCGCGTACCCGCTCTCCTCTCCTTTTCCTGTCCAAGCCCTGGATAAACAACCATTGGGATCTGGCACTTTCACTCACATCACAGCACCCCTCACCCTCACCGTTGGACCCACGCACCTAGAAAGCCTTCCCCTCCTCATCTTCACTGCATCTGTACACAAAGTCATCCTGTACATGAAAATCACCGCCTGGGCACCAGGATGCCGGAAGACCTGCGTTCCCTTACCTTGTGGTTCCATGTCGGTTGAGAATCCTGTGAGTGCCCTTCATTCTGTCCTCCCATGTCGTTGGCCCCGTGTTTTGGGACGTAGATGTGGACATCCGCCAGGCTCTGGAGAGGGAACCCACGCCTGCTACCTGCCCTCCTGAGCGCATCTACATCCCCATGGAGGTGAGGGATCGGCTGTTGACCTGGGCGCACACATCCCTCGCCGCTGGACACCCAAGTATCACCCACACTATTCAATCCATCTCTGCGAAGTACTGGTGGCCCACCTTGGCACATGACATCGCCCACTATGTCAATTCATGCTCCATATGTGTCCAAACAAAATCTCCCCGACACACTCCAGCAGGGAAACTCTTCCCCCTTGATCTCCCTACGTCTGATGGTTTCACCACTATTATGGTTGTTGTGGACAAATTCTCTAAATCCCGCCATTGTATCCCTCGCTCTGGTCTCCATACCGCTGAGGCACTGTTCCAGCAGGTCATCTCCGACCACGGCCCCCAGTGCGGGTTACGGGTATGGTAAAGCCTTCATGAGAAGCTGGGTGTCACTGTCAACCTCACTTCTGGGTACCGGCCTCAGTCTAACAGGAAGGTGGAGAGGATGAACCAGGAGCTGGGGATGTTCCTGAGGAGTCACTGGCAGGACCGGCAGGGGGAGTGGGCCCGATTCCTTCCCTGGGCAGAGTAGGCACAGAATTCATTGCGTCACTCCTCCTCCGGGCTGACTCCCTTCCAGTGTGTTGTGTGTTATCAGCCAGCCCTGGCTCTGTGGACCCCGAGCCAGACCGAAGCTCCTGCAGTGGATGAGTGGTTCAGGAGGTGACATACAGATTACAGCTCCCCACTAACTACCAGATCTCACCCTCTTTTCATGGTTCCGTTCTCAGGACGGTGGTTCCTAGTCCCCTGGCTGATGTCGTCTCCCACAACACCCCTCTGCCTCCCTTTGGACATCGCGCGAAGCCCTGCCTTTGCCATCAGATCCCTCCTGGACTTCTGACGTCGTGGGGGTTGGCTCCAGTACCTTGTGGACTGGGAGGGGTACGGTCTAGGAGCGGTGTTGGGTTCCAGTAGACAACATTTTGGTTCCACATCATCTGAGAATTCCACCTTCGCCACCCGGATCAACCCGCTCCTCACCCTCAGGGCTGTCCCCCTGGCTGGCGTCATCCTGCGATTAGAGGGGAGGGGTGTACTGTCACTGATTACTCTCCCTTCATTTAGCCCTCAGTAAGCCTTAGTAATCAGCCAGTATTGGTTTTGGTTAAGTTCAATACACTTCTCCTGTTTTGTTTTAGCTTCATGATTATTATTAAACTCACCTTCTGCAACTGATTCCTGACTCAAATCAAATCAAATTTGATTTGTGACATGCGCCGAATACAACAGGTGTAGACATTACAGTGAAATGCTTACTTACAAGCCCTTAACCAACAATGCAGTTTTAAGAAAATTCCACCAAAAAAGTATGAGATAAGAATAACAAATAATGAAAGAACAGCAGTAAATAACAATAGCGGGGCTAAATACAGGGGTACCGGTACAGAATCAATGTGCGGGGGCACCGGTGCCGCGTTAATTGAAGTAATATGTACATGTAGGTAAAGTGACAATGCATAGATAATAACAGAGTAGCAGCAGTGTAGAAGAGGTAGCCATTTGAATAGTTGTTCAGGAGTCTTATGTCTTGGGGGTAGAAGCTGTTTAGAGGCCTCTTGGAACTAGACTTGGCGCTCCGGTACCGCTTGCCATGCAGTAGCAGAGAGAACAGTTTATGACTATGGTGGCCGGAGTCTTTGACAATTTTTAGGGCCTTCCTCTGAAACCGCCTGGTCCAGGTCCTGGATGGCAGGAAGCTTGGCCCCAGTGTCTACTGGGCTGTACGCACTACCCTCTGTACTGCCTTGCGGTCGGAAGCAGAACAGTTGCCATACCAGGCAGTGATGCAACCCGTCAGGATGCACTTGATGGTGCAGCTGTAAAACCTTTTGAGGATCTGAGGACCCATGCCAAATCTTTTTAGTCTCCTGAGGGGGAATAGGTTTTGTTGTGCCCTCTTCACGACTGTCTTGGTGTGCTTGGACCATATTAGTTTGTTGGTGATGTGGACGCCAAGGAGCTTGAAGCTCTCAACATGCTCCACTGCAGCCCCGTCGATGAGAATGTGGGCGTGCTCGGTCCTCTTTTTCCTGTAGTCCACAATCATCTCTTTTTTCTTGATCACGTTAAGGGAGAGGTTTCTGTCCTTGCACCACATGGTCAGGTCTCTGACCTCCTCCCTATAGGCTGTCTCATCGTTGTCGGTGATCAGGCCTACCAATGTTGTGTTATCAGCAAACTTAATGATGGTGTTGGAGTCATGCCTGGCCGTGCAGTCATGAGTGAACATGGAGTTAACCTCTCTAGGGTATGTGGGACGGTAGCGTCTCACCTCGTCAACAGCCAGTGAAACTGCAGGGCGCCAAATTCAAAACAACAGAAATCCCATAATTAAAATTCCTCAAACATACATGTAAAGATAAAGATACACTTGTTGTAAATCCAGCCACACTGTCCGATTTCAAAAAGGCTTTATAACGAAAGCAAACCAAACGATTATGTTAGGTTAGAGCCAAGTCACAGAAAAACACAGCCATTTTTCCAGCCAAAGAGAGGAGTCACAAAAGCAGAAATATAGATAAAATTAATCACTAACCTTTGATGATCTTCGTCAGATGACACTCATAGGACTCCATGTTACACAATACATGTATGTTTTGTTCGGTAAAGTTCATATTTATATCCCAAAATCTGAGTTTACATTGGCGCATTATGTTCAGTAGTTCCAAAACATCCGGTGATTTTGCAGAGAGCCACATCAATTTACAGAAATAGTCATCATAKATGTTGATGAAAATACAAGTGTTATACATGGAATTTTAGATCCACTTCTCCTTAATGCAACCGCTGTGTCAGATTTCAAAAAAACATTACGGAAAAAGCAAACCATGCAATAATCTGAGTACGGCGCTCAGACGACAAATCAACCCAAAGACATATCCGCCATGTTGGAGTAAACAGAAGTCAGAAATAGCATTATAAATATTCACTTACCTTTGATGATCTTCATCAGAATGCACTCCCAGGAATCCCAGTTCCACAATAAATGTTTGTTTTGTTCGATAATGTCCATCATTTATGTCCAAATTCCTCCTTGTTGTTCGCGAGTTCAGTACACAATCTAAACTCACGACGCGCGGGCCGGTCCAGGCAAATGTTTAGACGAAAAGTCATATTACAGTCCGTAGAAACATGTCAAACTAAGTATAGAATCAATCTTTAGGGTGTTTTTAACATAAATCTTCAATAATGTTCCAACCGGAGAATTCCTTTGTCTTCAGAAATGCGTTGGAACAGAGCTCGCTCTCACGTGAACGCGCATGGTCAGCGCATGTTCAGCTCATGGCAGACCTTACTCAATCCCCTCTCATTCGGCCCCACTTCACAGTAGAAGCATCAAACAAGGTTCTAAAGACTGTTGACATCTAGTGGAAGCCTTAGGAAGTGCAACATTACCCCTTTCCACTGTATCTTGGATAAGCAAAGAGTTGAAAAACTAAAAACCTCAGATTTCCCACTTCCTGGTTGGATTTTTTCTCAGGATTTCGCCTGCCATATGAGTTCTGTTATACTCACAGACATCATTCAAACAGTTTTAGAAACTTCAGAGTGTTTTCTATCCAAATCTACCAATAATATGCATATCTTAGCATCTGGGCCTGAGTAGCAGGCAGTTTACTCTGGGCACGCTTTTCATCCAGACGTGAAAATACTGCCCCCTACCCCAAAGAAGTTAAGGAGGTGACTGAGAACGCACCCCTGAGGGGCCACTGTGTTGAGGATCAGCGTGGCGGATGTGTTGTTACCTACCCTTACCACCTGGGGGCAGCCCATCAGGAAGTCCAGGGTCCAATTGCAGAGGGAGGTGTTTAGTCCCAGGGTCCTTAGCTTAGTGATGAGCTTTGGGGGTACAATGGTTTTGAACGCTGAGCTGTAGTCAATGAATAGCATTCTCACATAGGTGTTACTTTGTCCAGGTGTGAAAGGGCAGTGTGGAGTGAAATACAGATTGCATCATCTGTGGATCGGTTAGTGCGGTATGCAAATTGGAGTGGGTCTAGGGTTTCTGGGATAATGGTGTTGATGTGAGCAATGACCAGTCTTTCAAAACATGTCATGGTTACAGATGAGTACTGCAGGTTGGTAGTCATTTGGGCAGGTTACCTTAGTGTTCTTGGGCACAGGGACCATGATGGTCTGCTTGAAACATGTTGGTATTACAGGTATTACAGAAAATGTCAGTGAAGACACTTGCCAGTTGGTCGGCGCATGCTCGCAGTACACGTCCTGGTAATCTGTCTGCGGCCTTGTGAATGTTGACCTGTTTAAAGGTCTTACTCACATCGGCTGCGGAGAGCATGATCACACAGTCGTCCGGATAGAATTATGGTCAGATTTGACAAATGGAGGGCGAGGGAGAGCTTTGTACCCATCTCTGTGTGTGGACTACAATTTTTTTCCCTCTGGTTGCACATTTAACATGCTGATAGAAATTAGGTTTAAACTGATTTAAGTTTCCCTGCATTAAAGTCCCTGTGTAAGCATTACATGTAGACCTATCATCTCATCATGGTAACTTTTTTTTTCTTGTGACAGGTATGCCTACAATCGTTGCAGCATAGCCTATGCTACATTAATATATATTTTCTTTATTTATAAAGGCCAAATGGTTATCTAATTTATCCATCTCCATCTGGCTTTCAGGGGTCACCTTGTTATTTAATTGCAAAGATATAAGTTTTCTTTTTTGCAGATGCAGTGTTTTTTTTTGTTTTTTTTTGCATTTTCCAATTAACAACATTCAAGACAAACGTGAAAAGATATTAGACAACAATAGGACAAAGTGACAGTAACAGATGAGCGTAACAAAGAAAGAAAAAATAAAACAAATTATAATTATATATACAAATACACAATAAAAAAAATTATAATGAGACATTGGATCATATTGGACCTGCCGTAGGCTACATATTATACATTACGTGTGAAACATTATATAAGGATAATATAGAGATTCATTCAATGTGATGTGGGGGGAGATTCTCCATATAGTCAATAAAAGGTTGCCAAATTCTGTAAATTGTATTTAACTTATTCCTCAAGCGGTAAGTAATTTTCTCCAGTGGGATACAACTATTAACTTCTGAAAGCCACATTGCAACTGGCAGGGGGGAATCCAATTTCCATTTCAAGGCGATACATTTCTTGGCAATCGCTTGCAATATTTCTGTTAGCTTTAAAGTATGGCTTTGCCTAAGATTGGTGTTAGTAAAGTTGCCCAGTAGACAGACCTCCGGATCTAAAGGGAATGCAACCCCATGAATTGAGGATATGGTATCGCATACCCCCTGCCAGAAACCGTGTAGTTTTGAACACTGCCAAGTGGAATGGAGGAATGTTCCTTCATCTGAGCCACATCTAAAACATAGGGAGGAGATATCAGGGTTGAACTTGTGCAGTCTAGATGGGGTGATATATAGCTGATGGAGGAAATTAAACTGGATCAGTCTGTATCTGGAGTTCAATGTGGATGTAACACCATCCCTGCATAGGTCACTCCATAGACCCTCATCAAGATCAATACCCAGATCTTTTTCCCATCTAAGTCGGGGTTTATCTAGCCCAGGCAGTGTTAGTCCTGACATAAGAGCATCGTAAACACGGGAAATGGTCTTGAACAGTGGTTGGTCTGCGTGGCAGAGTTGTTCAATAGGTGACATCTTAGGTAGGTTCCATTGTCCCTTAAGAGTCACCCTAATAAAGTTTTGTAGTTGTAGGTAGCTAAAGAAGTCCCTGTTAGGCAAGTGGTATTTCTGTTTCAGCTGATCAAAAGACATAAGAACTCCCTCCTCGTAACAATGTTCCAGAAGAGTGATCCCCTTATCAGACCATGGTCTAAAGTTACTATTCTGGAAAAACATAGGAATCAATCTATTGTTCCATAAAGGGGTTTTAGGGGAAAGGAATCCCCCTCGTCTGAACAGCTCATGCAGTTTGCACCATGCCAGGACAGAATGTACGATTAAAGGGTTGTCTGTGATGGTTTTTATAGATTTTCTGTCCCATTTGTAAAACAATTCTGCCCCAGTGTCATCATTTACCTCAAGCTTTTCAATGTTCAACCATGAGGGAGAGGGACCCTTGTCAAACCTCTGAGCCAGAAACCTAGACTGTGCTGCCCAGTAGTACATTCTAAAATTGGGGAGGTTTAAGCCCCCTTGACTGTAATCAAGGGTCAGTTTATCCAGGCCAAGCCTAGGGGTTTTGCCGTGCCAGATAAACCGTCTGGTCAGCTTGTCGAGAGAAGAAAAGAATGCTGCGGGAACAGGGATAGGGAGAGATTGAAACAGATATAGAAATCTGGGCAGGACATTCATTTTAATTACATTGATTCTACCCAGTAGGGTAAGAGGTAAGTCCATCCATTTACAAAGGTCACCCTCCACCTTTTGCAACAAACTGGCCAGATTGAGTTTATAGAGGTTGTTCAAATTACCATCCACCATTATGCCCAAATATGTGAAGCCCATAGGCGACCATCTAAAAGGAAACTTGTGCTTGATGGTATGATGGTCAAAGACCGACAATGGTAAGATTTCACTTTTATCAAAATTGACCTTATATCCAGAGAAAGAACTATAACACTGTAGTAGGATCTGCAAGTGAGAGAGGGAGTGTTCTGGGTTTGWTAGAAATAAGARAYGGTCGTCCGCAAAGAGTGATAATTTATGGGTATGGGGGCCCACCTCAAAGCCATGTATGTCAGGGCACGTTCTAATAGCCTCAGCCAACGGTTCGATGGCGAGGGCAAAGAGGTGGGGGCAACCTTGTCTGTTCCCCCTATAGAGAGGGAAAGAGGAGGAGGTAATCCCATTGGTAGCAATCCTAGCTTTAGGAGATTTGTAGAGTGATTTTATCAAATTTACAAACACGGTACCTAAACCAAACTTTTCCAAGACTCGAAAGAGGTATGGCCATTCAACCCTATCAAAGGCCTTTTCAGCYTCGAGGGAGACTGCGACACTAGGTATTTTGTTTTTGTTAGCAAGGTGAATTATATCAAAGAACCTTCTGAGATTATTGGAGGACAATCTATTAATTATGAAGCCAGTCTGATCTGGGTTGACCAYCAGGGGAAGACATGACTCCAGTCTCTTAGATAGCATCTTGGTGACCAGTTTACAATCTGTGTTAAGGAGAGAGATTGGTCTATATGAGGCGCACTTTAGTGGATTTTTCCCTTTCTTGTGGATTACAGTAATCACTGCTTGAGAGAAAGACTCTGGAAAGTAGTTGTCTTCCCTGGCTTTTTTAAGTACCTCCATAAGGTAGGGGACCAACAGCTCCCTAAATTCTTTATAGAACTCTGGAGGGAAGCCATCCTCCCCAGGAGATTTATTAGAAGGTAAGGATTTAATGGCCCCCAACAATTCAGGAACTGAGAAGTGTTCACTCAGGCGCTCGCTGTCTTCCCCTGACTTGAGAGAGGAGAGAAAGGAGTCGATCTCTGATAGATCATCGCTTGATTGGGAAGTGTAGAGGTCTTCATAGTATTTCTTAAAAGTATTATTAATTTCAGTAGGGTCGAAAGATATCTCATTAGTAAGAGTTTCTATAGCATTAATTGTCCTCTTACTTTCCTCTGCTTTCAGTTGCCATGCCAATACTTTGTGAGCTTTCTCTCCAAGCTCGTAATAACGCTGTTTTGATTTAGTGATGGCCCTCTCAGCTTGATATGTGTTCAGAATATTATATTTCAGTTTTTTATTTACCAAAAGCCTGTATAGATCTTTAGTCGGGCCTCTTTGGTWGGTTTTCTCTAGCTCTGAGATTTCAGATTCAAGGGCACTCAGTTCKGCACCGTGTTTTCTCTTCAGCCCTTTAGTATAGGAAATGATCTGTCCCCTCAGATAGGCCTTCAATGTGTCCCAAAGAATGAAACTGTCAGGAGCGGAGGGTTTGTTTGTCAAAGTGAAAATATTYATCTGCTCTTTGATGAATGCACAAAATTCAGGTTGCTTTAGGAGTGTAGAATTTAGTCTCCATCTATATGCTCCATTTACCTTGGTAGGAATGGAGATTGATAATACCAGGGGAGAATGYTCACTAAGCAATCTGGGGAGATACTCGACATCTAACACTCTATGAAACAGTTGTGTCGATAGTAAAAAGTTATCTATGCGTGTGTGTGTCTTGTGTGGGTGTGAATAAAAAGAGTAGTCCCTATCCTGTGGGTGCAACTGTCTCCAGATGTCTAGTAAATTGAGATCTTTCATGAATGACATGGTGAGCTTGCTGGCTTTGGTAAGAAGTGAGGGTTTATCAGAGGACCTATCAAGAACTGTATCTAAACAAAAATTTAAATCTCCTCCAACCAGTAACCATCCTGGTGGTGCTTGAGCAACCTGAAGGAAGACATTCTGAATAAACATATGGTCAATCGAAGTTAGGAGCATAGATATTCAATAGGGTCCAAGACTCTGAAAACATATGCCCCTGCACCAAAACAAACCTGCCAGAGGGATAAGAGATGGTGTTGTTGACGCAGAAGGGGATGTGTCTACTTATCAAAATTGCAGTTCCTCTTGCTTTGGAGTTAAAAGAGGACGCAAAAACTTGTCCTACCCATTCCCTCTTCAATTTCTTGTGTTCACTGGCTGTAAGATGTGTTTCTTGTAAAAACACAATGTCAGCCTTTAATTTCTTAAGGTATGTATAGACTCTCTTCCTTTTAATCGGGCTGTTAAGACCTTTTACGTTGAATGTGACATATTTTAGTAGATTAAGCATAGTTGGGTTTCAAATATGTAACTGAATGGAAATCTATCATATGTAGATAGTTAGGAAATGTTTCAACTTTGGTTTGAACACAGAAGTGACCTATGTGTCTCTTTAGGAAGAAAACAATAAACATAGAAAAAAGGGGAAAAAAATAAAGAATCCCACCCACCCCGATTGTCAGACTAAAACCACAATCCCAACAATCAAACATGAATACACTTGTAGAGATACGTTGCTGCTCGCTTTCCATCTTGCTCTTACTAGCTAAACCTTGGCGTAAACTAAAACCTGCGAGCTCTCTAAATTGAAAACAAACGTTGTGAATAGACATTTATGGCTGAATATTTACTGCCCACYGTAAGGGCTGCTTGAGTCTCTTTTCGAAAGATTAACATAAATGAGGGGGAAAGCAGTGGGCCTAAACSCACTTATTTGCTTCGCCCAGTGATATGGACTAAACCAAAATATACTCTCCTGTAAATGTAATAGAACTCACCCCGGAAAGATACGGTTAGTTGAAAATGTARAAATCAATTATAGCGACCGGAGGATATCAGCGGTTCAGTCCGGATAAGAGAAAACAAACAAACTGCATCTTATCCCCCAAAGAGACCGTCCTGGCTCAGACATTGCTCAGTTCTTTGAGAAAAGTGTACACTTCTCCCGGTGTGTTGAAGAGATGGCTTCGGCCTTTGTACTGAYCTTTCATCCGCGCAGGGTGGATGAGGTAGCCGYTGATGTTCTTCTCCTTCAGTGCTTTGGCGGCAGGTCTGAACTGCTTGCGACGTCTTGCGAGATCCGCGCTCATATCCGGGAAAAGGCTGACCCTCTTGCCATCAATGGTGATGTCCCCTTTGGCTCTTGCGAGTTGCAGTACCTTCTCTCTGTCTTGGAAACGGAGGAACCTGATCGGCGCTGATGTTCTGTGGGCGCGTTCGATTTCCAGTGGCTTGGTGAAGTTGATTATGCCTAGGACATCCGGGATCCATTGAGTGAAGAAACGGACCGGGTCACGGCCCTCGCTGTCCTCTTTCAATCCCACCACACGGATATTACTACGTCTGCTCTGGTTCTCCATCTGATCTACCTTGTTTTTGAGGTAGGCATTGTCCTTTTGCAGTTGTATCAAGACCTGGTCATGTCGAGCGATGGTGTCTTCAACTGTGCTAATGCGCAACTCTGCCTCAGTCGTTCTCAAAAGGAGATCATTCATGGAGGATTTCAGGTCGRCAATGGAAGAATGGAGTTCAGCCGTTTTCTTATCGATTTTCATAGAAAGACCTTTGTTACCATCCTGAATTTCCCGGAGGAGAGTAGCCAGCATGTCGTCAGGCTCGCAAGAGGCCGAGAGCAACAGTCTGGAACTGTCGTTTGAGTTATGAGGGCTAATGCTAATCTTGCTAGCTGTAGCGTTATCGTTATCTTGGGAATCAACSACGTTTTGGTCGTCCTTCTTGCCTCTCGGTCGGAGGTCCATGGCTCTTTGGGAAGGTAAGTACTTGAKAATTTATCAGCCGATGTTAGYATATTGTTTCAACGTTGTTATTTAGGTAATAATAGAATAACTTTGAAGAGCTCGGTTTGTCAACGTCTGCTCAGCTCCGCGGCATCACGTGCTCTTCGCAGATGCAGTGTTTTAAAACAGCCTATCACTTTAATAAAGTTGCTTTAAATCAGTGCAGGCAGGAYCACTCTTTAACAGGCTTTATCTCTCTGCATAAACTTCATTCAAATTGCATCCAAAATAGATCATCCTGTTCTATATTGATATATAACTGTCCAAGCCTACCGTTCTCGGGTAATACGTTCAATGCAGTATTAGCCTTCTTTTTAGCTAATTAATGATGGGTTATGCATAATAAGCTTCTAACTTATAGCCTCTGTCTCTTTCATATTACGCAAGCACCTCTGCTCCGCTGGCCTCGCCATAAAAAAAAACGCTCCTTAGTTCTTGGAGTCCCATGCAGGAAAAGCTAGACTAGAATAGCTTGCTGGACATTCTTTTTTTTAGCATTTCTTATAGCAATAGACTATTCGAAGAGGAACGCAAGCTCTTTTTTGCTGAATGTTAAATACAGCAGCCAACAGAACTCACGGATCAAATCAAATTTTATTGGTCACATGCGCCGAATACAACAGGTGTAGAACTTACAGTGAAATGCTTACTTGCAAACTTGGATAGTGTGAAATAAGAGCGAACGCATGATGGCGGTAGGCTATAGAAGTTATTTTTTCAGACTCATAACCATTCAATCTTGGTGAAGAGAAGTGAAAGRCTTCTGCATCTAATTCTAGTCCTATATTATTCAAGTATGTCACTAGAATGATGATAAGGACAACAAATCTTATTTAATTTAATTGTTGAAAGCGATGAAAGAATGAAACAACAATAGAGAGAGAAAGAGAAGGGAGGCTGTAGAACTAGAGTAATCATTATGAAAGCTATATATGCATCAGCCAACTAATTATACAAATCGGCCCTATTATATTTCAACATTTAAATCAAATTCACTAGCCTATAGCCTACTTATAACTTTGTAGGTCGCATGTGCTGCACCAGAATTGCATGTTCTCTTCTGCTTTATCATGGTTTGAATGATGTGCTTAATTCCAGTCCATATAATACAGTATAATACAATACAGTACAGTAATACCGTCGTGGCCAAAGGTTTTGAGAATTACACAAATTTTTATTTCCACGAAGTTTGCTGCTTCAGTGTCTTTAGATATTTTTGTCAGATGTTACTATGGAATACTGAAGTATAATTACAAGCATTTCATAAGTGTCAAAGGCTTTTATTGACAATTAAATGAAGTTGATGCAAAGAGTCAATATTTGCAGTGTTGACCCTTCTTTTTCAAGACCTCTGCAATCTGCCCTGGCATGCTGTCAATTAACTTCTGGGCCACATCCTGACTGATGGCAGCCCATTCTTGCATAATCAACACTTGGAGTTTGTCAGAATTTGTGGAGTTTTGTTTGTCCACCCGCCTCTTGAGGATTGACCACAAGTTCTCAATGGGATTAGGGTCTGGAGAGTTCCCTGCCCATGGACCCAAAATATTGATGTTTTGTTCCCCGAGCCACTTAATTATCACTTTTGCCTTATGGCAAGGTGCTCCATCATGCTGGAAAAGGCATTGTTCGTCATTAAACTGTTCCTGGATGGTTGGGAGAAGTTGCTCTCGGAGGATGTGTTGGTACCATTCTTTATTAATGGCTGTGTTCTGAGACAAAATTGTGAGTGAGCCCACTCCCTTGGCTGAGAAGCAACCCCACACATGAATGGTCTCAGGATGCTTTACTGTTGGCATGACACAGGACTGATGGTAGCGCTCATCTTGTCTTCTCCGGACAAGCTTTTTTCCGGATGCCCCAAACAATCGGAAAGGGGATTCATCAGAGAAAATGACTTTACCCCAGTCCTCAGCAGTCCAATCCCTGTACCTTTTGCAGAATATCAGTCTGTCCCTGATGTTTTTCCTGGAGTGAAGTGGCTTCTTTGCTGCCCTTCTTGACACCAGGCCATCCTCCAAAAGTCTTCACCTCACTGTGCGTGCAGATGCACTCAAACCCCCCTGATGCCATTCCTGAGCAAGCTCTGTACTGGTGGTGCCCCGATCCCGCAGCTGAATCAATTTTAGGAGACGGTCCTGGCACTTGCTGGACTTTCTTGGGCGCCCTGAAGCCTTCTTCACAACATTTGAACCGCTCTCCTTGAAGTTCTTGATGATAAATGGTTGATTTAGGTGCAATCTTACGGGCAGCAATATCCTTGCCTGTGAAGCACTTTTTGTGCAAAGCAATGATGACGGCACGTGTTTCCTTGCAGGTAAACATGGTGAACAGAGAAAGAACAACGATTCCAATCACCACCCTCCTTTTGAAGCTTCCAGTCTGTTATTCGAACTCAATC
Organism: Salvelinus sp. IW2-2015; assembly: GCF_002910315.2. Taxonomy (NCBI): domain Eukaryota; kingdom Metazoa; phylum Chordata; class Actinopteri; order Salmoniformes; family Salmonidae; genus Salvelinus; species Salvelinus sp. IW2-2015. Next base: position 243,909 of record NW_019942552.1, on the reverse strand, counting down.
AGCATGACAGAGTGATCTCCAGCCTTGTCCTCACCAAACACTCACACCTGTGTTAACGTGGCAGGGCTGAAATGCAGTGGAAATGTTTTTGGGGGATTCAGTTCATTTGCATGGCAAAGAGGGACTTTGCAATTCATCTGATCACTCTTGATAACATTCTGGAGTATATGCAAATTGTCATCATACAATTGAGGCAGCAGACTTTGTGAAAATGTATATTTGTGTCATTCTCAAACTTTTGGCCACCACTGTACAGTTCACACTCAAAAAGATTAGCCTACTGGCTAGTTTCATTATTTACCCAAGAGAGCATATAGCTAGCTACATCTATGGGCTTTTATGCTTATCAGTTGTGCGTAATGTGCCTATATCATATACAGTATGTAATGGATAATGGCACAATCATTTGTGACCCGATTCAGGAAACAAGGCGTATGTCGCAGGTCACGACTTCACAGGAGAGCCTATTGAACGTTAAAAAATATATATTTTTATCAAAAAGCATTTTTTGGGCAGAAATGCCTTCTCGAACATGTGAACTTTCATGTGCCTTAATGTCAAACGTGTATGTCATCTGTAAATACAAATACAATTGTTAAATTACGAGCCTAACCAACTAGGCTCGTAATTTAACAATTGTATTTGCCACAGAAAAAGCCAGCAACCTTCCCGCTAGCCATGATTGGCTGAGATAATGAGTGGGCTGGACATGCCGAGATGAGTTTGGATTGGTCGGTGTTACATCTTGTGTCTATAAAATGAGCTGCTTGTAAAGCATAAATAATAGTTTCTACTGCAGTTTTTTTGAAGATATTATGTTAGCCATGGAGAACTGCAAATATGTTGCTACTGCTCTCAATAACATTGCTGCCCTGAATTTATGAGGCGCTATCGACAAAGGTCAGTGGGAAAAAGTTGTGATGGACTATTTTCTGGACGACGATCGTGCCCATGCAATGCTGACTATCATTTCATAACATGTTTTGAAATCAGTGGAACACAACAGGCCAAACAAGCTGTGCAAATTAAACGGAAACAACACAGGATGTCTGATAAAAGGGTTGCAGTCTGCCGTGAAGCTTTCATCCATGTATACAGGTAAGAATCTAGCTACAGATTCAGATATTACACGCTTCTAATTTTGTCAGATAGGAAGTTTGTTTTCATTGCAAGCAAAAGCTTGCTGTTAGCTAGCCAGCTGGAGTTTGACGATGGCTGGCTTACTAACAATGAACCTAATGTTATTTGGTTAACTTTAGCTTGCTATGACAATCGGTTTGTATTGCTAGTAAAGTTACTCTATGGATTGGGATTATAGTAAAAAAAAAAAATGCTAGCTAGCTAATGTGACATGTGACATGTCTAAACAAAATATCCCAAGTTAAAGCTTGCTGTTAGCTAGCTAACGTTAGCTGAGGTTAGGTGGCTGGCTTGCTAGCTAACATTAACGTATGTGTAACATTAGTGATGTTTTCTCTGAATGCCATTTCGCATCGTTAGTTATAGCGTAATGTTAGCTAGCTAGCATTGAACTTATTGGTTAACTTTAGCTAGCTATGACAATCGGTTTGTATTGCTAGTTAAAGCTTTCTGTTAGCTAGCCAGCTGATGTTAGATGGCTGGCTAGCTACAGTAGCTAACATTACCTGTATGAACTGTGTGTAGTGATCTTATCTCAGAATGCCATTTCGCATCTATTGTATAATGCAAAAATATTTGTATCTGGAATTTGTCTTTCAGCAGTAGAACACGCCTGACTCTAATCCACCAGTCATAGTCATCAAAAAGAGAGCTGGCCCAAGCAAGTAAAGGCAGCAGTGCAGTCATCAACTACATGCACCATTTCTTCACCAACTATGGCATTGGGAAAACTCGTGTGGACCTGAATTGTGATAACTCCAGTGGCCAAAACAATAATACATTTGTGCTCTGGTATTGTGCCTGGTGGACTATGCATAAGTTCCACCACAATCTGGACCTTCACTTCCTGATCACAGGCCACACCAAGTTTGCCCCTGACCGGTGCGTCGGCCTCATCAAGCAGCGCTTCAGAAAGACCAGAGTGAACACTTTGTCTGAGATTGCTGGTGTTGTGAAGGACAGCACTGTGACAGGGGTCAACATCCCACAGCTGGTTGGACTGGAGGATGGTACGGTGCTGGTGAAAAGCTATGGCTGGCAACAACACCTGACTCCATACTTCAGGCCGCTGCCACAAATCAAACAGTACCAGCACTTCAGGTCAACAAATTTTTATTTGTATGAGGTTATTCTTATCTAAACTTGGGAGGTGAATTGACGTTATGCAGGGTTGTAATGTCTTCAGATTTTTTGTTATTCCCTGTTTTACAGCTTCGATGCTCTGGAGCCTGGTGTTGTCGCAAATGAACGTTCGGACTGTCGGGACCAGGTTTCAGCTGCTGCGCAACGCTGACATCCTTCCTCCCATAGATGGTCTGCCTGTAAAATCACCACCTGGACTGGACACAGCTAGACAAACTATCTTTTTGACAAGATCAGGGAGTTGGGCAGGACAGAAACAGGCTCTCCGAATATAGATTCCCTTGTTCATGCGTGGTTTGGACGGACCAGTCATCAGAACTATCTGCAGTGCCTCTATTCACATGACTCTCCTAACACACATGCCATACGTTGCAGCTATTTTTTGTTATCCTGCCGCTCAGCCACTTTACCCCTGATTGTATGCATATAACTACCTTGTTTATCACTGATATCGTTATTGATATTGTTCTTGTACATACTGTATATTTTATTCATATTGACACTATCTATTTCTGATATTGCTACTATGCAAGAAACCATTTGGCTGTACCGTTAACACCTTCTGTAGAGACCATCCACTTAGCAAAATATTGATATATAAAATGAATATTAATATGTGTGGTCATAACATGATTTTGTGACATACCACAACAATATCTTGTGACCGTATCAAGTGTCCACCACTTAAATATATGGCGCGTGCATCTGTTTATGTACTGTACATGTGCACCTCACTCAGGTTTCAACTGAGGTTGCATGGCCTTGTGGTATCTGTACATTACTTTACTATTTATATTTTTGTCAACTTTTACTTCACTAAATTCGGAAAGAAAATAATGTACTTTTTACTCCATACATTTTCCTTGATACCCAAAAGTACTTGTTACATTTTGACTGTCACGTTCCTGACCTATTTTTATGTTATTTTGAATATGTTTAGTTGGTCAGGGCGTGAGTTGGGGTGGGCATTGTATGTTGTGTGTGTTTTGTTTAGTCTATGGGTGTTGTATTGTGTATGGGATAGATCATTGTGAGGTTGTCTAGTTATGTCTATGGCTGCCTAGATTGGGTCTCAATCAGAGACAGCTGTCATTCATTTGTCTCTGATTGGGAGCCATATTTAAGGTAGCCATAGGCAGTAGGCTTTTGTGGGTAGTTGTCTTGTTTAACGTTTGTTGCTTGTCTGTGCACTTGCGTTATTTAGCTTCACGATCATTTGTTGTTTTGTTTGTTTGTTTGTATAGTGTTTTCGTTTCATGTTCATCTTC
>NW_019942552.1:110492-240333 GCF_002910315.2 Salvelinus sp. IW2-2015 | reverse complement strand
TCAGGGGTACTAAGTTAAAAATGCTCAGAATCGAGGCTTCCTATGTTCGCATACAGCTTAGCCTTCCTTCCCTACAGTGCGCAGTAAGGGTGTTCGACGCGGGGAATCTTTTTTGGCATTAAAGTTGGGGAAACAAGTTTTAATATTGGCTTTCACGCTTGCCGACTCGCCCACTCGGATTGAACAAAATGCCCATGACCTGTCCTTTTGGTGTAGCATTGGAGTCGCGGCCCAAAGGGGTCCGCTCTCAGGCCACGCATCTGTTCTGTTGGACCTTGGTACTCAAGTAGTAATTTTCAAAGACATTATGGCCGCGCCTCACATATCGCCTTCACTAAGCTCACCACCTAAAGCTCTCGATCGGAAGATATGTCGTACACTATTAAGCATTCACTTTCCTGTGCATTACCCTAAAGAATAGAGAAAGCGGTCTTTGGTAAACAACATGATAAGCGGTGATCTTCAACCTATGTGGCACAGTTTCGGTGCTTTTAGTTTTGTGCTGAAGAGATTTTACATCTTCTCATTTATGTTCCACGCTCTGTCGGAGGAGAGTGAGCTGAAACTTGGGCTGTTTGTGAAAGCAAGCTCTTTTCATGACATACACTCGCCATAGGGGACGGGAGAACTGTGTGCATAATTATATATTATATAATTGTTGCATTATATAACTCAAGGTCTGGCCTCATAGTAGACTTCCACTACCGCTCATGTACCTTGAAAACCAGGGTGCAGCGTCTAATTGCCACCCGTTGTTCATATGAACATGATTACATATATACGAATTTTAATCAACAGACGAAAACTGTGAACTTAAATCGGATTACATTCATACAAACGATACACACAATAAAACATTGTGGGAACAAATAATCCTAGCTACTCGAGGGGCGACCCTAATATCTCTGGTGGAGAAAACACGAGAGGAGACGCTACGCAAAAGGCTCATAAAGTCAGACTGCAGTAGGAAAAAGTTTATGTGATGGACTTATTTTCTGGACGACGATCGTATCTGCCCATGCAATGCTGACTATCATTTCATAACATGTTTTGAATCAGTTGGAACTATTTTTATTACACGCGCCCCTCAACTACTCGTAACAGGAGATCTGAGTGGAGCCAAAATCAAAACCATATAGTTAAATATAGGGTTGACTGAAAGACAACACATAAGGCTTTGTTCTGCTATTTAAAAGGGTTTGCAAGTGCCTTGGCCCGAATGTGATAACACCGTCCTTTCTATCCAGTCGCGTGTGTGATAACAGGTAAAGAATGGCTCAATGACTACAGAGTTGTGTATCTATGTAATTTAAACTATATTAATATTGTGTTATTACATTACAGAACTAAAAAATACCCGTCTCTTCTATGTTTTTTATTTCGTCAATCTTGGTTTTATTTTGTGTTGGGTTCAAGAGAGTAGAGGGACAGCGTCTTGTAGATTTAAGATGTCCAATTGCGACATGGCGCAAAAGCTCATTTTGTCCATGTCTGTTGTGAGTCCTACCCTACAGCTTGGAGATTCTTTGACACGCATCGAGCTGGGCTTAGAACTAACCCCATACGCTTGTTGGTGGATCAAGTTCCTGGGACTAAATCAGTTAATTTGTAATATACCCCTACAAACGCTCATAAAATCTAAGTAGGTGCTCCACACCTACCTATAACTGATTCGCCGCTATTTGTTACGAGCTGCTATGAAATCGGTTTTGTATTGCTAGTAAAGTTACTCTATGGATTGGATTATAGTAAAAAAAAAAATGCTAGCTAGCTAATGTGACATGACAGAATGTTGAGCTCTCCGTCAATGCAGAACAAGACATACCCCAAAAAACATGGCATTGGACCTCTGGGATTGTCAGACTATCAAGTTTAAAGGCCAAGACATCAGTTTAGACCAGACTCAGATAACTTAAGGAGTACGCAACTAACAATAGAGTGTCATATTGCGGACAGAGTTGAGGTGGCTGGCTTTGCGTAGCCCTACAGCATCCAGATGCTGTACCATAGACGGCTAAATTAGATCGCACTCTAAAAAAACTAAGTAGTGATATATTGTTAAATTACTGCAGGTGTGTGCACAAAGTAACTATGGGTACATGTAAATGTCGCGTGCGCAATCGCAGGAGCTGTGTGTTAGGACTAACTATGTTAGAAATGCTTAAAGCTTACGGCCCTTGAGGCTTCCGCATTAAATAGCTAGAGGATTTAAAAATAGAAAAGTAGTATGCTATTGTTAGTAAGTATGTAAGTAAACATTTAAGTTTTATGATGTTACTAAATTTAGCGCTTAGGCTAATGCAAATGAGAATATAGCACAATGAAGCTTGGGCTTATGTATCTAGGGTTGACCTATAGTATTGAGCTTACGGATGTGGTAGGGGTATGATGAAACCAGGAGCTTGGTATATATGTCTCGAGTTTATTAGTAGGGGGCGTAAACGTGATCACTGAGGGCACACCTGGTAAGTACGATACATAATTGTAGTAATAGCAGGCCAGTGTTCTGTAGATGAAAAGAGGTCAAAGCAGTTACGTGGGCAGTTCTTTGACTGAACGAGCTACGGCTACAGTAGCAGTACATACCTGGATGGCCATGGATGAAAACATGGGTGCTGGCTTTCGCCTATTTTGCAGTAGTACTTTATATGTGAAGGAAGATTGGATTGAGAAAGCTTGAGCGGGCGGAGGGAGCGATATTGGCGGCGGTGCGCAAGTTTGCTGGGCCATGGGAGGCATTCAGTGAGAATAATAGTATAACTTTGCCATACTATTGAAATGCAAAATTGGAGAAAGAACATGTCGCAGATATTTCACGATATATCAGAGATAATTCTGAGTGTGTGCTCTTCTATAGTATTGGCACAAGCTTTAGAGATTACGTTCTTGGAGGCACGACGCAATAGTCAGGCCTTAGAGACTTTATGCAGGCAGTAAGTAATGCTGTTTATCAAATACAAAAAACGTAACCTACGAGATTGGGATTAGCCAGAATCGTAGATTTTATGACGTCCATATAATCCATTAACATGCAAAAGGCAAAAAAAGATAGTTCACTAGGGTCTGCACCCATAAGAGGCAAAGATTTTACTTTTAAAGGACCATGCACTGTTTTAGGTGTCATAGTTGGTTACGAGTAGCAATACGCACTATCTCAAGTTGACAGTGAATTTTGTGTTTAACAACTGCGAATTATATCTACGTTATAAATGTATACGTCAAAAGCTCACTATGCGAGTCTGGGAAATATAAACTCCGGTAGCTTAGTGGACGTGATATAGGCGCGGCTAGATGACTAAGGCTATTATAGTTCATGCAGTATAGCTACGTCAGCTAGCTGGTTAGTCTTATGGGTGTTGGCTGACCAGTGCAGTATAAAGTGGGACGTTTCGATAATTCACTGGATATGATATCATTATTAATGTTTTTATAGGTGATTCTGTGCTACCTTTGTAATGTCCATACGGCACTCAGGGATGGACACATTTATACTATGCATATTCGCCTGATCGTCTCTGTGTAAGTCCTGTGGCTAGATGTAAAATCATCTCTTAGCGCTCTTAGCTAAACGCACTTTCGTTTCCTGGACAAAATTTTAATAAATGGCCTGCACAACTATCTCATGTAAGTCTTGTTTTTGCTGTATTGTGCCAACGTACAGTGGCCTAGTAAGATGATTAAATACACCGGTAGGGCTAGCTATGTTTGTCGTTGCTTGTTGTCAGCTGCGAATAGGAGTACCAAAAATAGCATGCAAGTGCTAAGCACAGTGTGATAGCTGACGGCCTATTTCTTACAGGCACATAGAATCATAGGATGTGATGGAGCACACTGTTTTTGTTCTCAAAGTTGTATGTAATACTTATATTAATGCTGGTGTCAGTTATGTGAAGGAACCCAGACATCTGTGAGCACTGTGACAGGGGTCAACATCCCACAGCTGGTTGGACTGGAGGATGGTACGGTGCTGGTGAAAAGCTATGGCTGGCAACAACACCTGACTCCATACTTCAGGCCGCTGCCACAAATCAAACAGTACCAGCACTTCAGGTCAACAAATTTTTATTTGTATGAGGTTATTCTTATCTAAACTTGGGAGGTGAATTGACGTTATGCAGGGTTGTAATGTCTTCAGATTTTTTGTTATTCCCTGTTTTACAGCTTCGATGCTCTGGAGCCTGGTGTTGTCGCAAATGAACGTTCGGACTGTCGGGACCAGGTTTCAGCTGCTGCGCAACGCTGACATCCTTCCTCCCATAGATGGTCTGCCTGTAAAATCACCACCTGGACTGGACACAGCTAGACAAACTATCTTTTTGACAAGATCAGGGAGTTGGGCAGGACAGAAACAGGCTCTCCGAATATAGATTCCCTTGTTCATGCGTGGTTTGGACGGACCAGTCATCAGAACTATCTGCAGTGCCTCTATTCACATGACTCTCCTAACACACATGCCATACGTTGCAGCTATTTTTTGTTATCCTGCCGCTCAGCCACTTTACCCCTGATTGTATGCATATAACTACCTTGTTTATCACTGATATCGTTATTGATATTGTTCTTGTACATACTGTATATTTTATTCATATTGACACTATCTATTTCTGATATTGCTACTATGCAAGAAACCATTTGGCTGTACCGTTAACACCTTCTGTAGAGACCATCCACTTAGCAAAATATTGATATATAAAATGAATATTAATATGTGTGGTCATAACATGATTTTGTGACATACCACAACAATATCTTGTGACCGTATCAAGTGTCCACCACTTAAATATATGGCGCGTGCATCTGTTTATGTACTGTACATGTGCACCTCACTCAGGTTTCAACTGAGGTTGCATGGCCTTGTGGTATCTGTACATTACTTTACTATTTATATTTTTGTCAACTTTTACTTCACTAAATTCGGAAAGAAAATAATGTACTTTTTACTCCATACATTTTCCTTGATACCCAAAAGTACTTGTTACATTTTGACTGTCACGTTCCTGACCTATTTTTATGTTATTTTGAATATGTTTAGTTGGTCAGGGCGTGAGTTGGGGTGGGCATTGTATGTTGTGTGTGTTTTGTTTAGTCTATGGGTGTTGTATTGTGTATGGGATAGATCATTGTGAGGTTGTCTAGTTATGTCTATGGCTGCCTAGATTGGGTCTCAATCAGAGACAGCTGTCATTCATTTGTCTCTGATTGGGAGCCATATTTAAGGTAGCCATAGGCAGTAGGCTTTTGTGGGTAGTTGTCTTGTTTAACGTTTGTTGCTTGTCTGTGCACTTGCGTTATTTAGCTTCACGATCATTTTTTTTTTTTTTTTTGTATAGTGTTTTCGTTTCATGTTCATCTTCGTTCATTTATTAAAAGAAGATGGCTTATTTTCCTCATGCTGCGTTTTGGTCCGAATCTCTTCCACACGATCGTGACATTGACAAGAATATTGTCCAATTCAAACACTTATTACGATAATATCCCTGGTTATCCATACTGCCTCTGATCTGGCAGACTCACTAAACACAAATTCTTGGTTTGTAAATTATGTTAGAGTGTGCCCCTGGCTATCCATCAATAAAAGATCATACAATTGTGCCATCTGGTTTGCTTAATATAAGGAAGTTGAAATGGTTAATCTTTTTACTTTTGATACTTAAGGACATTGTGCCCCTGGCTATCCGTCTTTTATAAAAATTAAAAAAATACAATTGTGCCGTCTGGTTTAATATAAGGAATTCGAAATGGTTTATACTTTTACTCAAGTATGACAAATTAGTACTTTTTCCACCACTGGATGTGGCTGGGGGTTATAGTTTTTCTTTCACATGACCCATCAATTTAGACGAGTGTGTCTGGGTAAGTGTCATCTAATATTTATAAAATATTTTTATCTGGACACTTTCTGTTAACCTGGACTTTTTCCTTAGTGTTGGCTACTACCACTGTTAGTCTTTATCACATAACCTCATGTGAATCCTTAGAGATGGGTGGGGCTGGCTTAAGAGGGTGTGAACAATGCTGAATGGGTGTAGAGAGAGGAGAGCTCTTTAGTAGGTAACAAAACATTCAAAGGCCCTTTTCTCAAAAGTGAGTTTACAAGTGTATCAACTTTCAAAGTAGAATTACTTTCCCATTGTTCCTCAAAAATGTTTTGTATGATATACCATTTTGTAGCTCTGAGTCTCTACTTTTATCCAATGTATCACGGACGATGCTGGAAGAAGACCAAGGTGCAGCGTGGTAAGCGTACATATTCCTTTTTATTTGAATGTCGCCAACAAAACAATACAAAACGACCATGAAGCTTAACAGGGCTATGAAGCCTCTAACAAAGTTAACTTCCCACACTTAAAAGGAGGGAAAAGGGCTACCTAAGTATGGATCCCAATCAGAGACAACGATAGACAGCTGTCCCTGATTGAGACCGTCGCTGTAGGCTCCGGACTGGAGGCCGTCGCTGGAGACTCCGGACTGGGGGCCGTCGCTGGAGGCTCCGGACTGGGGGCCGTCGCTGGAGGCTCCGGACTGGGGGCCGTCGCTGGAGGCTCCGGACTGGAGGCCGTCGATGGACGGCTCCCGGACTGAGGGCCGTCGCTGGAGGTTCCGGACTGCGGAGGCCGTCCCCTGGAGGGACTCCGCGACTGAGGAGAACGTCGCTGAGGCTCCGGACTGGAGAACGTCGCTGGAGGCTCCGGACTGGAGGCCGTCGTTGGAGCTTCGTGCCATGACTCCACTGGAGGCTTCTTGCCATGGATCTTCACTGGAGGCTTCGTTCTCCATGGATCATCACTGGAGGCTTCTTTGCCATGGATCTTCACTGGAGGCTTCGTGCCATGGATCTTTACTGGAGGCTTTCGCCATGGATCATCACTGGAGGCTTCGTGCCATGGATCATCACTGGAGGCTTCTTGCCATGGATCATCACTGGAGGCTTTGTACGCTGGATCATCACTGGAGTGAGGAGAGGTATGGGCAGTCTGGTACGTGGAGCTGCCACAGGGCTCACCAGGCTGGGGAGACATACAGGAGGCCTGTTTCTGGCAGCAGGCACAGGACTCACCAGGCTGAGGAGACATACTGGAGGCTTGGTTCTTGGCGGAGGCACCGGATACACTGGGCCGTGGAGGCGCACTGGAGGTCTAGAGCGTAGAGCCTGCACAACCCATCCTGGCTGGATGGTTATCTTCGCCCTGCACATGCGGGGCGCTGGCACAGAACGCACTGGGCTGTGCAGACGCACCGGAGACACCGTCCGCAGAGCCGGCGCAGGATATCCTGGGCCGAAGAGATGCACTGGAGACCACGCGCGCTGAGCCGGCACCATCCGTCCTGCCTGGATGCTCACCCTAGCCCGGCAAGGCTAGGAGCTGGGATGTAGCGCACAGGGCTGTGAGTGCGCACTGGAGACACCGTGCGCTCCACCGCATAACACGGTGCCTGACCAGTACCACGCTTCTCCCCACGGTAAGCACGAGGAGTTGGCTCAGGTCTCCAACCTGACTCGGCCAATCTCCCCGTGTGCCTCCCCCCCAAAAAGCTTAAGAGGGCTATGAAGCCTCTAACAAAGTTAACTTCCCACACTGAAAGGAGGGAAAAGGGCTACCTAAGTATGGTTCCCAATCAGAGACAACGATAGACAGCTGTCCCTGATTGAGAACCATACCCGGCCAAAACATAGAAATAAAGAAACATAGAAAACAAAAACATAGAATGCCCACCCCAAATCACACCCTGACCAAACCAAATAGAGACATAAAAAGCCTCTCTACGGTCAGGGCGTGACAATGTAAAAAACTGAACTTAAAAATGTTGCTACATAAGACCGAATCCAGGTGGTGAGTCACATTTGGGCTTTTTTTTAAATGGTAATAATAATAAATGGTAATAATACATCATAAAATGTATTTAAAATATGGTTAATCAGGCTCAGGTAGTATCAGATATGAATTTTCATGCTGATCAAAGCTCTAATCAAATCCAGTCATATGCTTTATAATGCTTTTGAATGACACTTCCGGTTTTGGTGGGAAATACCAGGTTACCTGGGAAAAAGTGATTTATTCTCGGGATGGAACATTTGTAAAATACGGATGGAACATTTATAAAATACCAGGGAAATATTCTACCCTAATTGGGAGAGATGGGGGGTAAGGGAATAGAGAAATAAATTATGGCTAGAGAGAGAGTAGCACGTCCATGCACGTTTGTGTATGAGAGAGAGTAATGGAGAGAATAAAGAGATGAGAATTTGGGGAAGAGGGATAAGGTTCATTAGAGGAGGTGTGCTGGAACAAAGCGTAATCTGCGTTTCAACCTTACCTTTAGAGGAAGGCCACAGTGGCCCTGTGATAAAGGAGAGGCACAGCCCAGCGCCACGAGCTGAATACTGATTCATCCTCCTTTTGTTATCTGGAGATGTCAGCTAATGGTGCTGGTAGGAATATTACTCAGTCAGGCTCTGGGACTGACAGGGGAGGAGAGGACATCCTTCCTTCTAACTCTATTCCTTTATCTCTCTGTCTCTGTGTCGATATCTGTCTTTTTCTCCATCTCTCTTTTGATATTTTTCTTTGTCTCCATTTCTCCCTCTCTCCATCTTTCTCTCTATTTCTCTCTCATATGCGCTCTCTATCTCCCTATGTCTATCTTTCTCTCTCTCTGTCTAGTTGTTGCTATGTCTCTCTCTCTCTCTCTCTCGCACTCTACCTTTCAGTGTCTGTCTCTCTTCCTCTCTCTTTTTATCGCTGTCTTTCAGTCTCTCTCTGTCTCTCTCTGTCTCTCTCTTGCTCTACCTTTCAGTGTCTGTCTGTCTCTTCCTCGCTCTCTTTTATCACTATGTTTCTCTCTTTTCATCTTTCAGTCTCTATCTCTCCATGGAGAAAAAGAACGAGTGCTCTGGGTCTGTGGTGGTGTAAGTAGCAAGGCTCAAGCCACGCCCACCTGAGAATACACCTCTCTTTGCCATAATTTCTCTATATTTGAGAAGTGGATGCTCTATTTGTCAACTGATGGCCACTTCACTGATCGCTTTCAAAATATATATTATTATTCCTTTAAGCTCCTAGTGGAGCAGAGGGACTCAACAGTGAATCTCCAGCGGACTCTGTTCTGGGCTGTTTTCTTGACCTCATTACGGTGGTTCTTCATCTCCTCCTCATTTGTCTGTCTCCATGTCTTCTTTGGGTGGCCAACCCTGTGGGTTCCACTCAACCGCCTGCCTGGTTATGGTGTTTTGAGGTTTCCTTAGTGTGTGTTTGATCTATTTTCAAAATAGAAAAAGACACCTGTGCAAACCACATTGTCTCCTGGACTTACCTATCTGGAAAAGTGTGAAACAAATTCACTTACAGAGAGCTGGTAGGATTGAGAGTAATTTCATGGTAATTTATTAAATTATACCCATATGTACAATACCAGTCAAAAGTTTGGACACACCTACTCATTCAAGGGTTCTTCTTTATTTGTACTATTTTTTACATTGTAGAATAATAGTGAAGATATCAAAACTACAAAATGACACATATGGAATCATGTAGTAACCAAAAAAGTGTTAAACAAATCAAAATATATTTTATATTTGAGATTCCTCAAAGTAGCCACCCTTTGCTTTGATGACAGCTTTGCACACTCTTGGCATTCTCTCAACCAGCTTCATGAGGAATGCTTTTCCAGCAGTCTTGAAGGAGTTCCCACATATGCTGAGCGCTTGTTGGCTACTTTTCCTTCACTCTGAGGTCCAAGTCATCCCAAGCCATTTCAAATGAGGTTTGGTGATTGTGGAGGCCAGTTCATCTGATGCAGTACCCCATCACTCTCCATCCTGCCAAAAATATGTTTTACATTCAAACGGCTCTCCTGTGAAGTCATGACTTGCGACATACGCCTTGTTTCCTGAGACAAGACACATATAATAGCAAAACATAGAAAAGGGCCACACAGTTAAAAACATCGGCATGTGTCATTTCAAAGAAAACATGTCATATTTGACATTCAATTGAACAGCCGAGGTGCCACCAACAGAATCCATCTGGATTCCATAGATGTTCTGTCTCTCATTACATAATTGTTTATGTGCTATAATACAGACAATATTTTATGGATTTGTTTTTATTTAAAAAATAGTTGAGTATCTCACTCCATTATGCAGCTGTTACACTCATCAGAACTGTATTTTTGACCTTTATCAATGTTGACGACCGTTGCTAGTGTAAGGGGGTGTGAGTTTTAATGAGTCCTGATAGTCATGAATCTGTATTTAACAACTGGATCTTGACTGAATTACTGCTTTTGTAATAGTGTCTCTATCTCAAAAAGACTGCTGTACTGGAAAGATATAGGTCAGAGTTTAGTTTTGTTCATTTGTAAGGCTGCCAATTGCTGTAATATTGACTTTGAATAGGCAGTGAGTGTAGCTCAATAAAAATTTAGAATTTAGCTGCACCATAGACCAGAAAAAGTTTACAGAAAAGTTAGCCAGTTTCAGTTCAAGATGGCACAGTGGGCAGAGAGAGAGAGAGACAGAGAGACAGAGAGACAGAGAGACAGAGAGACAGAGAGAGAGAGACAGAGAGACAGAGAGACAGAGAGAGAGAGGCAGAGAGAGAGAGAGAGACAGAGAGAGAGAGACAGAGAGAGAGACAGAGAGAGAGACAGAGACAGAGACAAAGAGAGAGAGAGAGCCCTGAATACTCCACTTAGTGTCTGTGTTGAACCTCTCTCTCTCTTTACTCTCTCTCTCATTCTCTCCACTCCCTCCTCCTTTCTCTTTACTCTCTCCCTCATCTCTCCACTCCCTCCCCCTTTCTCTTTACTCTCTCTCTCATTCTCTCCACTCCCTCCTCCTTTCTCTTTACTCTCTCCACTCCCTCCTCCTTTCTCTTTACTCTCTCTCTCATTCTCTCCACTCCCTCCTCCTTCTCTTTACTCTCTCTCTTCATTCTCTCCACTCCCTCCTCCTTTCTCTTTACTCTCTCCCACTCCCTCCTCCTTTCTCTTTACTCTCTCCACTCCCTCCTCCTTCTCTTTACTCTCTCCTCATCTCTCCACTCCCTCCTCCTCTCTACTCTCTCCCTCATCTCTCTCCACTCCCTCCTCCTCTCTCTTTACTCTCCTCTCTCATTCTCTTCCACTCCCTCCTCCTTTCTCTTTACTCTCTCTCTCATTCTCTCCACTCCCTCCTCCTTTCTCTTTACTCTCTCTCTCATTCTCTCCACTCCCTCCTCCTTTCTCTTTACTTTCTATCTCTCTATCTCTCTCTCTCATTCTCTTTCTCTCTCTCCCTCCTCTCTTTCTACCCGGGTTTACATTCTTGATGGCTTGGCCCATCGGTTAGAAAAACAATTGCCAGACGGAAGGGAGGGTGGTGCGGCAGGTGCCGCTTCTCCTACAGATGCTGTTATTTTATCTAAAACATCAGGTGTAAACTGACCCCAGCTAAGTAACTCATGCAAAGATTTAAAGCGCAATTATGTGTTTTATCTCCAGTACTTTGCCATGATTGTCAGTTATGTAGCCGCTCTACTGATAATCTCAGTGCGTCCTTGCTGGGATGACACAATCAGGTTCACCGTTCCACGGGAGCGGACAGTACACAGCATACCATAATGTTCTGAATAATGGCCAAGTCTACCTCGCTCCCTATTCCACTGAACCGCTTAGGAGTAACAAACACAATTCCAACATTTATTGGAAACTGTTAAACTACATGTTCACTACCCTCCTGCTCTCCAGGGATGTGCACCTCAATCCTGGGCCTAACATCACCGAGCCATCGATACTCACCGAAGTGGAAAGCAGTGGATGGCCTCGTCCACTGATCGTCACCGCTCCGGAAGTGGGTGAGTGCTATGGTCCCATGGTTTCTCTCGACTCACCCGGCTCCAAGATGGAATTTGACTCTCCAAAACATATCCAAGTCGCTAAGCCCAAGGGACTACTAGGGTGGCACTTGAACATTCGCAGTGTCATTCCAAAAAGTGATCAAATTCAACATCTTCTCACAAACTCCAACCTTGACTTCCTCTGCCTTTCAGAGACATGGCTCCATAAAAACTCTCCATATGCTGCTTTGATTGTGCCTAAGTGGTCATGTGATAATGAACTAGAATGTATTGGCCTGAACGTTACACTGTCTCCCCAAATGTATTTTACAATTATTGGAATGTATAGACCACCTTCCACCAAAAGTGTGTTTTTTGATCAGTTTAATAACATGTTTAGGGAATGTGATTTTGGGAAAGAGGTCATCTTAATGGGAGATTTTAACATTAATTATGAAGACAAGTCTTGTAGGAAAACCCTCAAACGGATCACTAATACCTTTGACCTTACACAGCTAGTTAAAGGACCAACCAGGGTGAGTTGTTGCTCTAAAACACAGATTGATTTGGTGTTCAGTAATAAACCAGAGAGTGACTAAATCCTTAAATATGGTTACTGGGCTATCTGATCATAATCTGACACTTATAGCCAGAAAGCTTTCTAAGAGCAGGTTTAACCTCTCTACTGTTAGAAGGCCTGGTCAACTCAGAATACCTAAGAGTGAATAAAATTATTTTGAAAATGCAATTAAGGGAATTAACTGGAATGATCTCTTGTTCAAAACAGATGTGGAAGCTGAAAGTCAGGTTTTTCTATCCACAATCCAGACTACAATAAATGGTTTCCTAAAGAAAATCAAATCCAAACCTGGCCAAAAGAGCACTCTTCCTTGGCTAAATGGAGAAATCTGGAAACTGATGAACGAACGAGATCATGTTCTAAAAACAGCTCTAAAGTCCAAATTAGAGCATGACAGACGTAGGTTTACTATGTTGACAAATAAGGTGATGAAAGAAATCAGACAGGCCAAGGCAAACTTTTTTATGAACATAATTGGTGAAGCAAAGGGAAATTCTAAATTGATCTGGTAGAATTAAAAAAATTAACTGGGAAAGACCATAGTAACACTGCAAAAGACTACAAATCATGGTGAATGACAATCTTTATTTTTTATATTTTATTTCACCTTTATTTAACCAGGTAGGCCAGTTGAGAACAAGTTCTCATATACAACTGCGACCTGGCTAAGATAAACCAAAGCAGTGCGTCAAAACAACAACAACACAGAGTTACACATAAACAAACGTACAGTCAATAACACAATAGAAAAAAATCTAACACCGGATGCATTCGAAATAGCAATAGCCTTCAATTCCTACTTTACTGAATGAATGACACTCGTGAACGACACTCAACCTGTCTTCATCATAAGGGAGGTTTCTGAGTCAGACAGTGGCGTGCCGTGGGCCTGGGGCCTGGGCCTTCAGTGAGGTACTACACAGTCCCACCCGAATTAATCCACCTCTTATTACCATCATTATGATGCCATGGCTCTAGACACTATACATTTAGACAGAAACGCAGTATAACCAGGCGTTGCCTCACCTTGAAATTGACAAATTGACATTTTTGGGTAAACAGTGTTTACCCAAAAACATGACACAATCAATGAGTCTTTTCAATATTTCCCTTCACCTTTTCATTGTGCAGCTCCGTTGCCCTGCGCGCTTGTTCTTTGAACTGTAGATCCACTCCGGTGTCCCCAAAAGTTTTCAAAAGCACCATTGCTTGTAAGTGCCCAGCCGTACTTTGGTGTCTCGTTGCTGCCTTGGTTAGACAACTCAAGTTTGCAAAGCCAGTGTGGCTCCAAACACCAAATCGATCACTTGCAAATAATAGGCATTCCCAGCAGTACAGTTTGCAGTGCTTCTCGGTGCCTGGAGCCATTGACAGCGCTCGTAGTTGAAACTTTGAAAGTGGCTTTCCCGCCTGTGACAGGCTTTGTGGCGTCGGGCGACCTCTCCTTACAATGTCTAACTTTTCTTGAAAAGTTCGTCTTGAGAATGGCGTTATAATTATATCCTCGACCAAATCGATATCTTCTCCTCCTTCCGCCATTGTGGGTTGAAAAACAGCTTAGTAGTACGCAATTAATTTGTTTATCAATTCAGTTTCCTAGATCTGCATAGACCTGCCCATAGGACCTGCCTCTCAATATTGGTAATCCAATCAAAAGACGTGCACGCACTACGCCTGCTAGCTGGCTCCTGTGTAACACTGGAGCCAGCCAGCAGGCGTACAATAGCCAACTCTAAAGCTGATTGGTTGACTAAATTTTCATTTCCATTCACTATAAGCTACAAGCGCCCGCACTGTTGATTCTGAAGGCCTGAGGGCAGATTTTAGACCCCTGGCAACACATGATGGCTGAATATGATTGGATAAAAGATCTAACATAAAGACCAGCCCTCCAAATCTCAACCTGGGGCTGGAAGCAGTGCAACCAAGAGGAAAGCTATGAAATGAAGAGTATAACTCTTACTCTGGGGAATAATTTAATACATATTTGTGGGAAAATATATTTAAAAAAAAATTCTATTCTGATGATGTTTAGGCCAGCAGAGAAGGCCTTGCAGGCCCTGACGGCCCACCACTGGAGTCAGAGGTGAACAAGGTGATTAGCTCACTAAAGAACTCTAAAGCCGAAAGATGTGTTTGGGCTGGACTCTACCTTTCTTAAAAACTACAAAGAGTCACTCATTGGCCCCATTACTAAGGTCACCAACACATCTATTGGTCAGCGGGTGTTTCCAAGGGTATGAAGTCGGCCATAATAACGTCAATCATAATAACGGCCATCAATCGAGCGACCCTGCTGACGTGAGTAACTACAGGCCCATTAGTATACTACCTGTGGTGTCGAAGGTTGTTGAAAAGTGTGTAGCAGAACAACTGATTGCCCACCTCAACAACAGCCCCTTCACATTACACTCCATGCAGTTTGGCTTCAGAGCGAAACACTCCACAGAAACGGCCAACTGCTTTCTTCTGGAAAATGTGAAGTCCAATATGGACAAAGGGGGCGTTGTTGGGGCTGTGTTTCTGGACCTAAGGAAGGCTTTTGATACTGTTAACCATGAGGTTCCCATCACAAAATTGTCCAAGTTCAACTTTTCCCCCGATGCCTTGAGATGGATGAAATCATACCTTGAAGGCTGAACTCAGTGGGTCAGAGTGAGCACTGAGCTGTCGCCCACAGCTATGATGTGGGCGTGCCCCAAGGGTCAGTACTGGGGCCCCTCCTGCTCAGCCTGTACATTAATGATCTGCCTTCTGTCTGTACTGGGTCTGAAGTTCAAATGTATGCAGATGATACAGTGATATATGTGCATGCAAAGAGCAAACAACAAGCTGCACAAGAACTCACTACTGTAATGGTCCAGGTTACAAAGTGGCTCAGTGACTCATGTTTGCATCTCAATGTGAAAAAAACTGTCTACATGTTCTTCACAAAGAGGACAACTGATGCCACTGAGCCAGATGTCTGTGTCAGGGGAGAAGCTCCAGGTGGTATCTGATTTTAAGTACCTTGGCATCATACTTGATTCCAACCTCTCTTTTAAAAAGCATGTGAAAAAGGTAATTCAAATAACCAAATTCAACCTCGCTAATTTCCGATTTATACAAAATTGTTTTACTACAGAGGTAGCAAAACTGTTCTTCAAATCTATGATACTCCCCCATTTAACATACTGCTTGACTAGTTGGGCCCAAGCTTGCTGTACAACATTAAAACCCATTCAGTCTGTCTACAAACAGGCTCTCAAAGTGCTTGATAGGAAGCCCAATAGCCATCATCACTGTTACATCCTGAGAAAGCATGAGCTCCTGAGTTGGAAAAATCTTGTGCAATACACCAACGCATGTTTTGTATTCAAGATCCTAAATGGCCTGGCTCTCCCTCCACTCAGTATTTTTGTTAAACAGAAAACCCAAACATATGGCAGCAGATCCACAAGGTCTGCCATGAGAGGTGACTGTATAGTTCCCTTAAGGAAAAGCACCTTTAGTCAATCTGCTTTCTCTGTGAGAGCTTCCCATGTTTGGAATACACTGCCATCAGACACACATAACTGCACCACATATCACACTTTCACAAAAACATGAAGACATGGCTAAAGGCCAATCAGATTTGTGAACATAATCCCTAGTTTTGTGTTGCCGCTTTCCATGTTGTCTGTAGCTTGTGAGGTGTGGAAACACTTTGTTACTTTTATGGATTTTGTCTTGTTGCTTTTTGTGCCATGTTGCTCTGTCTGCGTGCTACGTCTTGCTTGTACTATGTGGCTCTGCGTGTGCTCACTGCTCAATGATTGTCTGTATTGTTATTGTAATTGTTTTTAAAAACCTGCCCAGGGACTGTGGTTAAAAATTTGCCAGCTGGCTAAAACCGGCACATTTACTGAAACGTTGATTAATGTGTCCCTGTAAAAATACAAATAAACTCAAACAATTACCAATGAGCTGCTGGCTTGTCTGACTGAATACAGCATCATGGTGGAGGCAGAGGTTCACAGCTTTAAAAGCCGAGCTCTATCTCTCTGTCTGTCTCTCGCTGCTTTCCTTTATAGTCCTATAGGGCATGGGCAACAACATCCACACACACAAGTATGCATGCACGCACACACACAGGCATACACACACGTACACACACTAACACACACGCACAGAGACACAGCCACGCATGCAAGAATGCGTACACATACAGCTCCTCCATCCTCTATCTTTCCTGATCCTGCAGGAGAGGGGCCAGAGGGGAGAACCTAGGCTGAGGTATGTCAGTGTAGCAGGAGAGAAAGCGAGCTGCAACGGGTACTCGAACTGTGGCTCCTATGGTGCAGAAGTGAGCGTCTCTACTGACCTGGCCAAAAAGTATTTGTTTCTCTCTTTTATTTTTCTTCATTCATATATCTTTATTTCTATTGCTTGCTCTCACCCACACTTCTCTCTCTCTGTCCGTCCATCAGTGCTGTTCTATTGGAGATAAAGTTTAAACTGTCCTTGCCTTTCCAGTGATACCCATTGATGCCACACCTGCAGTAGCTGCTTCAAAAACCCACTGCAAAAACACAAACACACACACACAGACGCTGGGGGCAGATATTTTCCTGTTCATCCATAAAATGTAGATTTAGAGATAGCATCTTCAAAAGGGCTATGAACACATTGAAGCAACACAAACACACACTCACACATATTCACCAGAAGGTAGACTGCTGTAACTTATCTCTGACTTTTACCCCTGTAATTGGGATGAATGGATTTCTGAGAGAGGGCTATTAGCACAGGAGGGGATTGTAGGAAAATAGAGCTGATAGAGTGGGCAGCTGTGCTTCTAGCCCCTAGGCAACTTCGCAGTATTTAGTTTTTTATGTGTTATTTCTTACATTACTAGGCCAGAAAACATTTTGTGTTATTACATACAGCCGGGAAATACATTTGGAAATCAGAGCGATGACAACTCAGCATTACGACCAGAAATATGACTTTCCCGATTCGGATCCTTTGTTCGTATCCGCCAGGGCAATTGAACTGTTTCCAGAGGCAGATCCAGAAGAGGTACTCGGAGTGGACTTCTAGTCCGACTCAGGAGGCGCGCACATCACCCACCGCTTCCAAGTATATAACTCGCTAATGTTCAGTCTCTGGATAATAGAGTTGACGAGCTGAGGCCGAGGATTTCCTTCCAGAGAGACATCAGGGATTGTAACATACTCTGTTTCACGGAAACATGGCTCTCTCGGGATATACTCCCTGAGTCCGTACAGACAGTTGGGTTCTCAGTTCATCGCGCAGACAGGAATAAATATCTCTCCGGGAAGAAGAAGGGCGGGGGTGTATGTTTCATGATTAACTACTCATGGTGTGATTGTGATAACATACTGGAACTGAAGTCCTTTTGTTCACCCTACCTAGAATAACTCACAATCAAATGCCGACCGTATTACCTCCCAAGATAATTATCTTCGGTTATAGCCACAGCCATGTATATTCCCACCCAAGCTGATACCATGACGGCCCTCAAAGAACTTCACTGGACTTTATGCAAACTGGAAACCACATATTCTGAGGTTGCATTTATTGTAGCTGGGTATTTCAACAAAGCAAATTTGATGAAAATGCTGCAAAAGTTCTATCAACACATAGACTGTAGTACTCGAGCTGCTAAAACACTCGACCACTGCTACTCCAACATCCAGGATGCCTACAAGGCCCTCCCCCGCCCTCCCTTCGGCAAATCTGACCACAACTCCATTTTGCTCCTCCCTTCCTATAGGCAGAAACTCAAACAGGAAGTTCCAGTGCTAAGGATTATTCAACGCTGTTCTGACCAATCGGAATATACGCTTCAAGATTGTTTTGATCACGCGGACTGGGATATGTTCCGGGTAGCCTCCGACAATAACATCAACGAATACACTGATATGGTGACGGAATTCATCAGGAAGTGTATAGGAGATGTTGTACCCACTGTGTTAAATCCTACCCTAACCAGAAACCGTGGATAGATGGTAGCAATCGCGCAAAACTGAAAGCGAGAACCACCACATTTAACCATGGCAAGCTGACCGGGAATATGGCCGAATACAAACAGTGTAGTTATTCCCTCCGTAAGGCAATCAAACAGGCAAAACGTCAGTATAGAGACAAGGTGGAGTCGCAATTTAACAGCTTTACTTACTCTTCGTGTTATTGTTTGCTTAGAGTTTTCCAATTTTCCCAGAAGTGGTTAGATTCTGTGGATTCTTCAACTACATTGAGCTGATTTCTGACGTGCTGTTCCTTCTTTTTCCGTTGTGTGTTTCTGTCGTGTTTTAGTGATTCACCATAGTGAAGGTGTAGGCTCAGGTTTTCTGGGTCTCTATGTTTTTGGTTGGATAGGTTTCTCAATTTCTTATGAATCAGTTATGAATACTTACTCTCCCAACTACAATATATTTTACATGAGAACCACACAGAAGCTGGCAGCACCCCACCTATGAAACTGAACTGAAAGGCATGAGACGTCCACTGAACACAAACCCGTTTTCAATTACATGAGATCCTCCCCTCTCACCGTATGTGTGTGTGAGGAATCACTCTGGAATGCAATTCCAGTGTGTGTCACAAATTCCTGTCCAATCTTTCGACAAATGGAGGAAAATAGTTCCACAACTTCAGAACAGGTTCGGGTTTAAGTGGAGTGAAATAGATTTTCACTTTTTGCGAAACGTTCTGCAGGTGCTGTGTTAATGAATGTTTACACACTTTTTTTTTAAGTAATTGAAAATGAAATTGCAAAATCAGAGAACTATGTGTGTCACATTGAACTGTTAGCTCACAGAGAAAACTTTGTGCAACTCACACAAATAGATAACTCTGATTCTATAGTAGCATATTCAGTTAAAGCCATTGGGGAGAGTGAATCAAACCAATCTAGATGGTCATTTTAAGTGGTTTATTATCTTGCTTATATTCTGTCTCCATCACAGTGAATTACAGCCTATCACAATTCTAAAAACAAAAGGAAACGTTTTTAAATCCACCATTATAGTCAATACACCTTAATAGTCCAATTTTACAGCTCACAAATGATGAATAATCAATCTGAAATAAATCATTATTGTTAGTAGATAAATGTTGTCTGTTTGGTCCTCTCCATCCCTGTGAACATGTGGTATGTAAATCAGGTTAGGCTTAACATACAATGCCTTCCGAAAGTATTCACACCCCTTGACTTTTTGCCACATGTTGCAGCCTGAATTTAACATTTATAAAATGTAGATTTTGTGTCACTGGTCTACACACAATATTTCATAATGTCAAAGTGGAATTATGTTTGTAGAATTTTTTACAAATTAATAAAAAATGAAAAGCTGATATGTCTTAAGTCAGTAAGTATTCAACTTCTTTGTTATGGCAAGCCTTACGCCTTACAAGTCACATAATAAGTTGCATGGACTCACTGTGTGCAATAATAGTGTTTAACATGATTTTTATATGACTACCTCATCTTTGTACCCCACACATACAATTAACTGTAAGGTCCCTCAGTCGAGCAGTGAATTTCAGACAGATTCAATCACAATGACCAGGGTGGTTTTCCAATGCCAAGCAAAGAAGGACACCTATTGGTAGATGGGTAAAAAAAAAGAAGCAGACTGAATATCCTTTTGAGCATGGTGAAGTAAATAATTACACTTTGGATGGTGTATGAATACACCCAGTCACTACAAAGACACAGGTGTCCTTCCTAATTTAGTTGCCGGAGAGGAAGGAAACCGCTCAAAGATTTCACCATGAGGCTTATGGTGACTTTAAAACAGTTAGAGTCTAATGGCTGTGATAGGAGAAAACTGAGGATAGAACAACAACATTATGGTTACTCCACAATACTAACAGAGTGAAAAGAAGGAAGCCTGTACAGAAAAAATATTCCAAAACATGCATCCTGTTTGCAATAACGCACAAAGTAAAACTGCAAAAAATGGGGCAAAGAAATTAACTTTATGTCCCGAATAAAAACGTATGTTTGAGCCAAATCCAACACAACACATCACTGAGTACCACTCTTCATATATTCAGCAATGGTAGTAGCTGCATCATGTCATGTGTATGCTTGACATCGACAAGAACTAGGGAGTTTTTGGGGGTATAAAAATACATGGAATAGAGCTAAGCACAGGCAAAATCCTAGAGGAAAACCTGGTTTAGTCTGCTTTCCACCAGACACTGGGAGAGTAATTCACCTTTCAGCAGGACAATAACCTAAAACACAAGGACAAATATACACTGGAGTTGCTTACCAAGATTACATTGAAAGTTCCTGAGTGGCCTAGTTACAGTTTTGACTTAAATTGGCTTCAAAATCTATGGCAAGACCTGAAAATGGCTGTCTAGCAATAATCAACAACCAACTTGACAGAGCTTGAAGAATTTTATAAAGAATAATGTGCAAATACTGTACAATCCAGGTGTGCAAAGCCCTTAGAGTTTTATCCAGAAAGACAATTTATCCAGAAAGGTAATTCTAACATGTATTGATTGACTCAGTGGTGTGAATTTCTATGTTCATTTTCAATACATTTGCTAAAATGTCTAAAAACATGTTTTCACTCTGTCATTTTGGGGTATTGTGTGTAGATGTGTGAGAGAAAATYTTTTTAATCCATTTTGAATTCAAGCTTTAACACAACAAAATGTGGAATAAGTAAAGGGGTATGAATACTTTCTGAAGGCCTGAAGACAGGATAATCCAACTAAGCCAGCTATGACACATGCCCTTGTCATGTAAGACTGCAGCATACCAAAAATACATCCACAACTAGACACCTCATTAGTGTCACCGCCCAGCAGTAAAGCATGAAGCTTTTCTTCTGAGAGTTACATGGGCTAACAGCATTCAACATGAGGTGAGAGCTGTCCAATGCCTATACAGTACACACTCCTGGGGGACGTGTGTGTGTGTGTGTGTGTGTGTGTGTGTGTGTGTGTGTGTGTGTGTGTGTGTGTGTGTTCTCTTATACACATCTAGATGTGTATAAGAGACAGGTGTGTGTGTGTGTGTGTGTGTGTGTGTGTGTGTGTGTGTGTGTGTGTGTGTGTGATCTCAGGCTTGATAAACACAAATCAAAAGGTCCATTTGGTGATGATCCCTGGAGGGGAAAGAAACAGGAGATACTGGATGCTCAGGCTGCTGGGTCTGTCTGGGAGAGATGAGGTCTTGATTTACTGGAGCGGTGATACCAGTCTGGTGTATCTGCAGATAACAGAATTAAGCTATACCGTAAGGTAGGAAATCAGAAGAAGAGGTGTGTAGTAGTATCGGATGTTATGTATAGGGGGATGGAATGTACTTTACAGGTATGGTGCAACTCTTGCTACAAACATTTGGCTCAATCCAGACTGATTTTGCCCTTCTGTCAATTGATATGATAATATAGTAGTTTGTTGTTGTCATGGCACATTGCCTGGATGGGATGAGAAAATCAGAGCAGGGTATTCAGTTTGGTGAAACAGCAACATAAAGTAATAATGATTTAGATGTTTTTCTACCACCAGCTGTGTATTGATTTACAAATACATCTAGAAGATTATATCTGGTTTTGTTTGTATCATACAAGCTGCATGGCCAAGTTGTGAGTGTGATCCCTGAGAGGCCTGCTGTAAAGCCAGAACCACATTGGGACACGCTCCAATCACACTTCCAAATCCATCTCTACTGTTTACTTTCTAATGAGTTCCTACCAAGAGAGAGTGAGAGTGAGAGGAGACAGAAAACACAACAAGGCCTTTGGCAAACGACACAAATCCTGGTTTTGTGCTTTTCTGAGTTCGTAATTTTTCTAATTTGTCTTGGATGGTGGTTCGGCTGATCTCAGTTAAACTTTTAATAAGCCCTATTTCACGGCGCGTAGCTGAGAGATTAGAACTGACAGGGCAGGCGTGGGCTAGCAGTCAGAGAGCAGCTCTGAGCAGTTCCAGGGCTTTGCTCCGGCTTGGAAATGGTTCAAGAAACGGAAAAAGACAGGGTCCAGAGGTACTCTGCCTTGCACCATGGGACAGAGGGACGCTAGGGTCCAAAGGGCGTCTGCCTTGCACCCGGGGGAGTGATCATGCAGAATCACTCATTTATATTGGAAAACATGCTCCTTGGAGAACATAAGTTGTGCCAAGAGAACCCTTTTTTTGGAAAAGCTAAGTTTTCATAACTGTAATGTTTACATGAATTCTGATTATTTCCAGGGATACACAACATTCTGATATATATGTAGATATATTTGTCAGAAAGAATACCATATTTCCCTTGACGGAGTGATGCTGAATGTAAAACAATGGCTCAACTTACCCCACTCTCCCCTACACTAGGAAGGGTTGCCTGGTGAAACAGACTGACCCATGTGAACGGTCGAAAGAGGCTATAGGAAGGGTGCCAGAAGTGTATTTGGAATTCAGCCGAACATAGAGATTAGGGTGTATAAGGTATAAGAGGTTGTTCTCACAGACTAGGTCTGCAAGATGGAGCAGGCAAACTCTCTAAAAGTGATGGCTTCATAGCTTCATGACTTCATGGCTTCATGGCCCAGGTCAGCTGATTATCCTGAGAGTGACCGAACTGTAGCATTAACCAGAGGAACAGAACAGATCCACTTGGCTAGCGGGTGGATGTCTGTCCTTTTATGGATGTCTGTCATTTTAGCCATATTGGCAAGAGGGAATGTGAACAGGACTTTCAGCAGGTCTTTAAAGGCTCGTTAGTGTCAGAGGAGTGATGGAAGGAAGACAGTGAGAATGAAAAAAATTGTTTTACTGTGATTGGAAGGAAGAGGAGCAGAGCAGGTACAGAGGGAGATTAAACCAGCAAAAGTACAAAGACTCTTTAAAAGAAATAATAAAATTTTTTTTTGAAAGATTCTCATTTGCTACTACAATGTACATTTTTTTATATTATTCCCCCAGATACTTAGATCTAATGATGGAAACCTGAAACTTCAAATACAGAGTGAGTCAGATTAAAACACTTATGTGGGTTACCACAATGAAACCTGACAGTTATTGTGTGATAATTTTTGATGAGAGAAAAGAGTTTGAATGGGTCTTGATTGGGCCAGAAACAAGCCCTAGTAATTACATACAGATCATCAGAACAGAACTCAAACCTGCTTTGACTGTGTGTGTGTGTGTGTGTGTGTGTGTGTGTGTGTGTCTTTCTCTCTTTCAAGGTGTAAGGCACTTAKTCTGTCATCAGAGGCAACAAGCAACAGTAGCTCCCTGCAACAAAAACAGCTTGTCGTGCTCTAGCTGGAAGCTAGCTGAATGTTGCTTTCTGGTGGCCAAAGGAGGAAAGAATCTGTACACTGTCACACTTCACATCCACCTCCATACACTAAAGTACCTCTAACGCTGCTATAAGCAAGGGAAACAGACTGCACACAGGCAAAGCATGACCGGACCTTCAACTGCTTATGGTTTTCTCATGCACTGACGTCTGGTTTCAGGTGCCATTTAATAAATAAAGGAAACAGTCATGTAAAGCTAGACACAGATATTGTGATATTTCGAAGGTCTACTGCACACAGTTGAAAGCATTACCAGTCCTTGAACTGCGTACAGTCTTCTAAATTGGCGCAGAACATACACAGCAAATAAGACTGAATGGTAGGGCATACAGATGTTGGGTCTTAATTTGACCAGTTTCATACGGCGGAGTTAAATAATCATGCAGCATGAGGATTTGGTTATTCCCCCCAAAAGTGATTATTTCTACCAGTAAATTAGTTTTGATAGGGTATAGTAGGCTACTGTTTAGGTGTAGCCCACGGCTGCATTTTGGATACACTTGTATGTCGTAGTGGAGATGTGTAGAGTTGCACTTCAGATAAATTGTTGTACACTTGAATGTCTCAGTAGTCMGACATTTATTCTGTCTTTTGCTTTTGAGCGGGAGAGAGAAAAAGAGAACTGCAGGTCTTCAGTGAATTTATGTAAATCACAATGCTCATTTGAATTTCTTGCAACAAAGGAAATTCTAAGCAACAACAGAGTGATCCAATTAAGATACTACACCTGTACCTTGAATGAGAATGAATTCTTTGATATTGACTATCACACAGGTGAAAGCATGAGCAGTTCTTGAACTGCTTAGTGTTCTATATAAAAAAAATATATATATTTTATTTCAGCTTCCCAACCCTGAGAGTACAGGAAGGTCAAGATGTAGTGTTGATGCTACCAAAGGATGCATGCATTCTAAACTCAACATTTCCACTGTAGATCTTCAATCATGGGCTCATATGATAGCCCATACTTATAAGCTACTGGCTCTATATTGAGTGCACCAGAGGGTTCTCATGGCATCATTTGTCTTGCTTTGGGTAAACATTGTCATTTTGACCCAGCAGTGTTGAGGCACCCCAGTCAGCCTTGTTTAATGGAAGTATCCATCTGCAGTGATTCATGATGTCTCCATAGTGACAGGAAGCTGAGCACMGATGATCAGCGGTGGGGGAATACTACCTCTGTGTGGCCATATAGAGTAACTGCCGTTTACTGACAGACAAAAGAATGTCACTATACAGCAATCCTTTAAGTGGACCATACAAAATATCAAATACTTAGGATGCTTAATAAGTGACAACAAACCATAAATATATAATTAAATGGAATAATCATACCATAAATCTTAAACCGATTCAGAATGGCATGGCTTCTGAAGTTCTTATATTTATTCTCTGTAATACCATTTGCCCCATCATAATACCTTATTTATATTATATCATAACATGCTTTCTATGGACAAATAAAACTCAGATTTATAAGGAAGGTTTTACATCTTCCTAAACCTGAGGGTGGTTTTAATCTTCCAGACTTGGAATTGTATCAACTCGCCACCCAGGACTTTAACTTGCGACATACACTGAGTATACAAAATATTAAGAACACCTGCTTTTTCATAACAGACTGACCAGGAGAATCTAGGCGAAAAATCTATGATCCCTTATTGATGTCACTTGTTAAATCCACTTCAAATCAGTGTAGATGAAGGGGAAGAGACAGGTTATAGAAGGATTTTTAAGCCTTGAGACAATTGAGACATGGATTGTTTATGTGTGCCATTCAGAGTGTTAATGGGCAAGACAAAAGATTTAAGTGCCTTTGAACAGGGTTTGGTACACCGGTTTGTGTCAAGAACTGCAATACTGCTGGGTTTTTTACACTCAACAGTTTACAGTCTGTATCAAGAATGGTCCACCACCCAAAGGACATCCAGCCAACTTGACACAACTGTGAGAAGCATTGGAGTCAACATGGGTCAGCATCGTTGTGGAACGCTTTCGACACCTTGTAGAGTCCCTGCCCTGACGAATTGAGGCTGCTCTGAAGGCAGAATGGGGGTGGGGGGGGGAGCGGCTCAACACACACACACACACACACGGTACCAGTCACAAGTTTGGACACACCTACTCATTCAGGGGTTTTATTTTTACTATTTTCTACATTGTAGAATAATAGTGAAAACATTAACATTATCAAATAACACATGGAATCATGTTGTAACCAAAAAAGTGTTAAACAAATCAAAATGTATTTTAGATTCTTCAAAGTAGCCTCCCTTTGCCTTGATGACAGCTTTGCACACTCTTGGCATTCTCTCKACCAGCTTCCTCTGGAATGCTTTTCCAACAGTATTGAAGGAGTTCCCACATATGCTGAGCACTTGTTGGCTGCTTTTCCTTCACTCTGCGGTCCAACTCATCCCAAACCATCTCAATTGGGTTGAAGTCGGGTGATTGTGGAGGCCAGGTCATCTGATGTGTCACTCTCCTTCTAGGTCAAACAGCCCTTACACAGCCTGGAGGTGTGTTGGGTCATTGTCCTATTGAAAAACAAATGATAGTGCCARTAAGCACAAACTAGATGGGATGGTGTATCGCTGTAGAATGCTGTGGTAGCCATGCTGCTTAAGTGTGCCTTGACTTCTAAATAAATCACAGACAATGTAACCAGCAAAGCACCCCCACAACATCACACCTCCTCCTCCACGCTTCACAGTGGGAACCACACATACGGCGATCATCCGTTCAGCTACTCCGCGTCTGACAAAGACAGAGGTTGGAATCAAGGTAGCTGMGTTTTCCATGTGTCGGTCCTCATGAGAGCCCGTTTCAACATAGCACTTGATGGGTTTTGCGACTGCACAAATTTTCTGGATTGACTGACCTTCAGGTCTTAAAGTAATTGATGATGGACTGTCGTTTCTCTTTGCTTATTTGAGCTGTTCTTGCCATAATATGGACTTGGTCTTTTACCAAATAGGGCTATCTTCTGTATACCATCCCTACCTTGTCAAAACACAACTGATTGGCTCAAACACATTTTTTTATTTCACCTTTATTTAACCAGGTAGGCTAGTTGAGAACAAGTTCTCATTTACAACTACGACCTGGCCAAGAATAAAGCAAAGCAGTTCGAAACATACAACAACACAGAGTTACACATGGAATAAACAAACATACATTCAATAATACAGTAGAAAAAGTCTATATACAGTGTGTGCAAATGAGGTAAGATAAGGGATGTAAYMCAATAAATAGGCCATGGTGGCGAAGTAATTACAATATACCAATTAAACACTGGAGTAATTGATGTGCAGAAGATGAATGTGCAAGTAGAGATAATGGGGTGCAAAGGAGCGAGATAAATAGATAAATACAGTATTGGGATGAGGTAGTTGGATGGGCTATATTACAGATGGGCTATGTACAGGTGCAYTGATCTGTGAGCTGCTCTGACAGCTGGTGCTTAAATCTAGTGAGGGAGATATGAGTCTCCAGCTTCAGTGATTTTTGCAGTTCGATCCAGTCATTGGCAGCAGAGAACTGGAAGGAAAGGAGGCCAAAGTAGGAATTGGCTTTGGGGGTAACTAGTGAGATTTACCTGCTGGAGCGCGTGCTATGGGTGGGTGCTGCTATGGTGACCAGTGAGCTGAGATAAGGCGGGGCTTTACCTAGCAGAGACTTGTAGATGACATGGAGCCAGTGGGTTTGGCGATGAGTATGAAGCGAGGGCCAGCCAACGAGAGCGTACAGGTCACAATGGTGGGTAGTATATGAGGCTTTGGTGACAAAACGGATGGCACTGTGATAGACTGCATCCAATTTGTTGAGTAGAGTGTTGGAGGCTATTTTGTAAATGACATCGCCGAAGTTGAGGGATGGCCAGTTTTACAAGGGTATGTTTGGCAGCATGAGTGAAGGATGCTTTGTTGCGAAATAGGAAGCCGATGCTAGATTTAATTTTGGATTGGAGATGCTTAATGTGAGTCTGGAAGGAGAGTTTACAGTCTAACCAGACACCTAGGTATTTGTAGTTGTCCACATATTCTAAATCCGAACCGCCCAGAGTAGTGATGATGGACCGGCGGGCTGGTACGGGCAGCGATCGGTTGAAGAGCATGCATTTAGTTTTACTTGGAGGCAACGGAAGGAGAGTTGTATGGCATGGAAGCTCATCTGGAGGTTAGTTAACAGTGTCCAAAGAAAGGCCCGAAGTATACAGAATGGTGTCGTCTGCGTAGAGGTGGATCAGAGAATCACCAGCAGCAAGAGCGACATCATTGATGTATACAGAGAAGAGAGTCGGCCCAAGAATTGAACCCTGTGGCACCCCATAGAGACTGCCAGAGGTCCAGACAACAGGCCCTCCAACTTGACACACTGAACTCTGTCTGAGAAGTAGTTGGTGAACCAGGCGAGGCAGTCATTTGAGAAACCAAGGCTGTTTAGTCTGCCYATAAGAATGTGGTGATTGAGTCGAAAGCCTTGGCCAGGTCGATGAATATGGCTGCACAGTAATGTCTCTTATCGATGGCGGTTATGATATCGTTTAGTACCTTGAGCGTGGTTGAGGTGCACCCATGACCACCTCTGAAACCAGATTGCATAGCGGAGAAGGTACGGTGGGATTCGAAATAGTTGGTAATCTGTTTGTTAACTTGGCTTTCGAAGACCTTAGAAAGGCAGGGTAGGATAGATATAGGTCTGTAGCAGTTTGGGTCTAGAGTGTCTCCCCCTTTGAAGAGGGGGATGATCACAGCTGCTTTCCAATCTTTGGGAATCTCAGACGATACGAAAGAGAGATGGAACAGGCTAGTAATAGGGGTTGCAACAAATTCGGCAGATAATTTTAGAAAGAGAGGGTCCAGATTGTCTAGCCTCTCTAGGCTAGATGAGACGCTACCGTCCCACCTGACCAACATCCAGTGAAAGTACAGGGCGCCAAATTCAAACTACAGAATTGTAAATATTTAACATTCTTGAAAATACACATGCAATATGTCAAATTAAAGCTTGACTTCCTATTAATCCAGGATTGGTGTCAGATTTCAAAAAGGCTTTACGGCGAAAGCAAACCATGTGATTATTTCATGACAGCACCCCATCAAACAAACACAGACAATCATATTTCATCCCGCCAGGCGCGACACAAAACTCAGAAATAACGATATAATTCATGCCTTACCTTTGAAGAGCTTCTTCTGTTGGCACTCCAATATGTCCCATAAACATCACAAATGGTCCTTTTGTTCGATTAATTCCGTCGTTATATCTCCAAAATGTCAATTTATTTGGCGCGTTTGATCCAGTAAAACACCGGTTCCAACTCGCGCAACATGACTACAAAATATCTAATAAGTTACCTGTAATCTTTGTCCAAACATTTCAAACAACTTTCCTAATACAACTTTTGGTATTTTTTTACGTAAATAATCAATCAAATTTAAGACGGGATAAACTGCGTTCAATAGCGGATAAAAACAAAGTGGAGTGAGCTTTCAGGTCACGCGCCCCAACCACAACAGTACACTACACTCAACCCTCGTTCTGAACAGCCCTACTTCTTCATTTCTCAAAAGAAAAACATCAACCAATTTCTAAAGACTGTTGACATCCAGTGGAAGCGATAGGAACTGCAAGCAAGTGCCTTAGAAATCTAGATCCCCATAGAAATCCCATTGAAAAGAGAGTGACCTCAAAAAAAATAATCCTGGATGGTTTGTCCTCGGGGTTTCACCTGACAAATAAGTTCTGTTATACTCACAGACATCATTCAAACAGTTTAAGAAACTTCAGAGTGTTTTCTATCCAAATCTACTAATAATATGCATATCCTAGCTTCTGGGCCTGATTAGCAGGCAATTTACTTTGGGCACATTTTTCATCCGGACGTGAAAATACCGCCCCCTAGCCTAGAGAGGCTAGCACGGCTGATTTGTAGGGGTCCAGATTTTGCAGCTCTTTCAGAACATCAGCTATCTGTATTTGGGTGAAGGAGAAATGGGGGAGGCTTGGGCGAGTTGCTGTGGGGGGTGCCGGGCAGTTGACCGGGGTGGGGGTAGCCAGGTGGAAAGCATGGCCAGCCGTCGAAAAATGCTTATTGAAATTCTCAATTATAGTGAATTTATCAGTGGTGACAGTGTTTCCTAGCCTCAGTGCAGTGGGCAGCTGGGAGGAGGTGCTCTTATTCTCCATGGACTTTACAGTGTCCCAGAACTTTTTGAGTTTGTGCTACAAGATGCAAATTTCTGTTTGAAAAAGCTAGCCTTAGCTTTCCTAACTGCCTGTGWATGTTGGTTCCTAACTTCCCTGAAAAGTTGCATATCACTAGGGTTATTCGATGCCAATGCAATATGCCACAGGATGTTTTTGTGCTGGTCAAGGGCAGTCAYGTCTGGAGTGCACCAAGGGCAATATCTGTTCCCGGTTCTACATTTTTTGAAWGGAGCATGCTTATTTAAGATGGTGAGGAAGGCACTTTTAAAGAATAACCAGGAATCCTCTACTGACGGGATGAGGACAATATCATTCCAGGATACCCCGGCCAGGTCGATTAGAAATGCCTGCTCGCTGAAGTGTTTTATGGAGCGTTTGACAGTGATGAGGGGTAGTCGTTTGACCACAGACCCATTACGGATGCAGCAGAGGTGTATTTGGAGAGCAGGTTGGTTAGGATATATCTATGAGTGTGCCTGTGTTTACAGATTTGGGATTGTACCTGGTATGTTCATTGATAATTTGTGTGAGATTGAAGGCATCAAGCTTAGATTGTAGGATGGCCGGGGTGTTAAGCATGTCCCAGTTTAGGTCACCTAGCAGCACAAGCCCTGAAGATAGATGGGGGGCATTTAGTTCACATTTGATGTCCAGGGCACAGCTGGGGGCAGAGGGTGGTCTATAGCAAGCGGCAACGGTGAGAGACTTGTTTCTGGCAAGGTGAATTTTTAAAAGTAGAAGCTCGAATTGTTTGGGTACAGACCTGGATAGTAAGACAGAACCCTGCAGGCTATCTCTGCAGTAGATTGCAACTCCGCCCCCTTTGGCAGTTCTATCTTGGCGGAAAATGTTACAGTTAGGGATGGAAATTTCATGGTTTTGGTGGTCTTCCTAAGCCAGGATTCAGACAAGGCTAAGACATCCGGGTTGGCAGAGTGTGCTAAAGCAGTGAATAAAACAAACTTAGGGAGGAGGCTTCTAATGTTAACATTCATGAAACCAAGGCTTTTACGGTTACAGAAGTCAACAAATGAGAGCACRTGGGGAATAGGAGTGGAGCTAGGCACTGCAGGTCCAGGATTAACCTCTACATCAACAGAGGAGGAGTAGGATAAGGTTATGGCTAAAGGCTATAAGAACTGGTGGTCTAGTATGTTCGGAACAGATAGTAAAAGGAGCAGGTTTCTGGGCGCGATAGAATAGATTCAAGGCATAATGTATAGACAAAGGTATGGTAGGATGTGAGTACATTGGAGGTAAACCTAGGCATTGAGTGATGATGAGAGATATTGTCTCTAGAAACATTTAAACCAGGTGATGTCATCGCCTGGGACACGACAAGACGACGGACAAAGACGTCTGACTGCTACGCCATTTTGGATAGCATTAAGAAGGAAATAAATTCCACAAATTAACTTTTAACAAGGCACACCTGTTAATTGAAATGCATTCCAGGTGACTACCTCATGAAGCTGGGTGAGAGAATGCCAAGGGTGTGCAAAGCTGTCATCAAGGCAAAGGGTGGCTACTTTGAAGAATCTCAAATCTTTTTTGGTTCCATGTGGTATTTCATAGTTTGGATGTCTTCACTATTATTCTACAATGTAGAAAATAGTAAAAATAAAGGAAAACCATGGAATGAGTGGGTGTGTCCAAACTTTTGACTGGTACTGTACATCACAGTGGAATCAGATAAGGCACACCCCACACACAGATTAGTGATAGATCCATTTCATCATGTCCACCCTTTGATTTGTCCCCTCCTCATTGTTAGCTGCCCCCCCAAGCGGTCTCACCCCTCTGCTCCCACTCTGAGCGGCACTTCAAATGGCGTGCAGCATTCAATTAGCTATGCCCCACTAAAGAGGAACAATGGGTCCATATTGAAGATGGAATGCTCATCCCCAGAATCTTTTCACATGTCTATGTTCAAAGGATAAAGCTAAGAGCATTGACAACTTCATAGTTAAGAACACTATAACAATATGGAAGAAATGTTTACGTATTCTACAAGAACCAATATCACACAAATAAACACAGTCCTATGGAATAATCCTTGGATAGCTTTTCAGAATTCCTCGATAAATTATAAGCCTACATTTATTTCCGTGATAGAATTAAAAAAGCAATTTGAACTGACCAATGTAGATATTTTCTAATAATAAAACGTTTCTTATCAAGAAATGTTGATTTGAAATCTTTTGGACATCAGAACAATTTGAGTCAGAAAAGGATATTCAAATGATAGGTAAGATACACAAAAACTTACAGAGAGACTATCCAACTGACAATCTCTTAGAAAAAATATAAACTATTGGAACCAAGACTTAAAAATAACTGATATTGGCACAAGATGGAGGGAATGTTGGAACATACACTACATGGCCAAAAGTACATTTGTGGATTTGGCTATTTRAGCCACAACCGTTGCTGACAGGTGTATAAAATCAAGCACGCAGCAATGCAATCTTCATAGACAAAAACTGGCAGTAGAATGGCCTTACTGAAAAGCTCAGTGACTTTCAACGTGGCACCATCATAGGATGCCACTTTTCCAACAAGTCAATTCATCACATTTCTGCCCTGCTAGAGCTGCCCGGGTCAACTGTTAGTGCTGTTATTGTGAAGTGGAAACATCTAGGAGCAAAAATGGCTCAGCCGCAAAACGGGACCGCTGAGTGCTGAAGCCCTTAGCGTGTAAAAATCGTCTGTCCTCGGTTGCAACACTCACTACCGAGTTCCAAACTGCAACGTCAGCACAATAAACTGTTTGTCAGGAGCTTCATGAAATGGGTTTCCATGGCCGAGCAGCCGCACACAAGCCTAAGACTACCATGAGCAATGCCAAGCATCAGCTTGGCATTGTAAATTATCTTTCTAAAATATATTATGTAATTTTAGATTACTGGCTATAAATTGATCTCTGAATGTGTTACAGCAACGAAACGACTCTCTCCTGCTGTTAGTGGCTGTGACATAGGGTTCAGCCTGGAGTTGATGGCAGTCGGAAGAACTAATGAAATGGTAGGAGGGACATCCCAGCTTCAAGTGGTGTCTGATTTCACATCCTGCTTCATACATGCATTAGATAAATACCCGTGAGAATCACAGCTACCGCTCAATGCAAGCCATTTCGATCGAAGTTGTCACATATCAATTATAAGCAAAAATTACTGTTGGAACCGGTCCCAGAACCATGCAGGACCCCTAAACAGGGGAAGTGGTTGAATGCCACTGAAAATTTACTGCAATTCTATACATTTTGCCATATGAACGTGTGTTCACATTATTATTATTGATCAAATGGACATTTGTCAGGTTATTATTAGCTGTCAATGAATGACATAACAAGAGGAAAACTTCCCATGCACTAACAAATTTGTAAATTTCCCCTTGTGCATTCTATTATTACAACTCTTAATAGCAGTAAGTTCCTCAACAAAAACTCATTCGTGATCTCCGGTCTGCATTGACCCTGTTCTGGGTTCGGATCCGGACCGCAGCCCGCCTGTTGAGTATGGCTGCTATACAGTATATACTAGAGTGTCATTTTTCGGATAGAGTAGGCCTTCTGTTTCCTAATCTCTCATGGACAGACAACGTAACATAAATGGTACCGTAATCAATATTTTTAATGGAGCATCTGAACAAATTACACAAGATTTTAGTTCTGGGTTAAGCTGTTCCCTGATGCAGCTGGTGGTGTGGCAGCATTGTAGTTCTAACACTCTGCACAGGAACAGGGAAAAGCCTCTGTTCCATAAATTAACACTCAGACTGTGTGTGTGTGTGTGTGTGTGTGTGTGTGTGTGTGTGTGTGTGTGTGTGTGTGTGTGTCTTGTGGGTTTGTCTGGTACGACAAAGGCTAGGGGAGCTCACCCTGAGAGAAAAGCAGCGTGATGGCGTGCTAGCAGCGTGCGGTAGGCCTCCTGCAGCTGTGGAAGACACTGGTCGTCCTGGGTTTCCCCCCTTGCCACTGGAATTCACATTCCTACAGTGAAGTAATGCTATTGGGGATTGCGTACCCTCAGTGACACTTTAAATAACTTCCTTTGCGCAGGTATCCACTTCTGACCTTGGTGAAGCCCATCAACAGGAAACCAGACTGGCGTCTGGCGGCGTTGGGGTGTCTGGTGACGAAGGCAGGAGTGAATACACCGGGAGCCCTTTTCAGACCCCTGCATGCCAGCGGCACAGGGCTATTATGATCGCCAGCAGTTGGGACTTGAGTGGCATCTGCTCTCGGCAGACCCCTGTGTGACTGAGCAGCCCTATTTAGGAGCCACAACTGCTCACCCTAGCTGGGGAGAGGCCTAGAAAAGTTGGTCTAAAAATTACCCACTCACTCCATCCTGGATAGGCTGCCGCACCTATCTGGAATTCCGCTCAGCAGTCGAAAAATGCTAAAGAAAATAATTTCCCTGAAACTGCCGACATGGAACATCAGAACTCTTTTGGACACTGATTATAATAGCGATAGACCCCATCAGAGAACAGCTTTGATTGCTGCAGAACTAAAGCGCTACAACATTGACATTGCTGCCCTGAGTGAGACCAGGTTCCTGGATGAAGGTTCCCTGAAAGAGGAGGGAGAAGGCTACATCTTCTTCTGGAAAGGTTACCCTCCGGGTGAACAACATCGGCACGGTGTGGGACTGGCAATTAAGAACAGACTTTTACCCAGCCTCACCAAAACATCGTATCCCCCTAGCCAAGAAGGGTTATGTTACTCTTCTCAGTGCATATACACCAACGTTACCATCTGAAAATGAGGCAAAGGACTGCTTCTACCAGTCACTAGATGAGGCCCTTCACCGCATCCCCAGGAATGACAAGATCCTTCTGCTGGGTGACTTCAATGCTAAGGTGGGACAGAGCAACAAAATATGGAGCAGAGTGCTGTGTAGGCATGGTGTTGGCCAGGTCAATGAAAACGGCATGAGACTGCTAATTCTATGTGCCGGGCATGATCTCCTTGTCACTAACACCTTGTTCCAGCAGAAGAACAAATATAAAACATCATGGATGCACCCACACTCTAAACACCGGCACCTGATCGACCACATCGTAGTGAGACGTTCTGACACAAATTATGTCCTGCTGACAAGTGCCATGAGGGGTGCAGAATGCTAGACAGTTCACTCTATGATACTAGCTAAACTCCAGGTCAGAATACGTCCCCCCCAACGCCTGCAGAAGTCAAGTAAGAGGCGTCTGCACTGTACCCGGCTTGAGAAAGCTGCAGTAAGGGACGAGTTCCATCGCTCTCTCGCTGAAAGGCTGAGGGAGACTGAGCCTCTGAGCGCAGAGGACCCCGTGGACCAGAAGTGGGCATCTATTAGCTCAGTGCTCTATCAGGCAGCAGCCCACTCCATTGGCTACAGATGTAGGAAACATCCGGACTGGTTTGATGAGAACTCTGACACCATCACAACCTTACTTGACAATATGCACAAAGCGCACAGGGCTACTCTCAAGAGCCCCACATCTGCTACCCATCACGCAAGGTGCAAACACAACTGAAAACAGCTGATGGTCTGACTCTCTTGAAGGACCAAAACAGCAGAGCTACTTAAGAAGGGAGGTTACTTCTGCACCAGAACGCTTCACCATTATATCAGAGGGTTTGGGACCGGGAGATCGTACCTCAACAGTTGCGGGATGCAAACATTGTCACCGTTTATGAGAACAAGGGTGACAAGTCCATCTGCAGCAACTGCCAGGGGATATCCCTTCTGGCTGTTGGCGGCAATGTCCTGGCCATGGTGATGCTACACAGGCTGGTGAACAACATCACAGAGGAACTGCTGTCAGAGTCACAATGTGGCTTCAGAAAGAACAGGAATATGGTCGACATGATATTCACTGCACAGCAACTCTAGGAGAAGTGCCGTGAACAACATCAGGACCTTTTCATGGTCTTTGGGAAAGAGA
This sequence comes from Salvelinus sp. IW2-2015, assembly GCF_002910315.2. Classification (NCBI taxonomy): domain Eukaryota; kingdom Metazoa; phylum Chordata; class Actinopteri; order Salmoniformes; family Salmonidae; genus Salvelinus; species Salvelinus sp. IW2-2015. The sequence goes on along the minus strand of NW_019942552.1, from coordinate 204,490 downwards.
AAAGGGAATACCTAGTCAGTTGTACAACTGAATGCCTTAAAAATGAAATGTGTCTTCTGCATTTTTCCTCTGAATCAGAGAGGTGTGGGGGGCTGCCTTAATCGACATCCACATCTTCGGCACCCAGGGAACTGTGGGTTAACTGCCTTACTCAGGGTCAGAACAACAGATTTGTACCTTGTCAGTTCGGGGATTCGGTTACTGGCCCAATGCTTTGTCGACCTCTCCAAGGCTTTCGGCACTGTGAGCAGGGAACTACTATGGGGAATTCTACTCAAATTTGTCTCTCCAGACAAATTTGTCAACATCATTTGCCAGTTCCATGATGGGATGATGGCTCGGGTGGACATAGCAGGGCAGGAGTCAGTGCCCTTTGGAGTAAGCATCGGTGTGAGGCAGGGGTGTGTGCTGGCATCTGTACTGTTTAACATCTTCCTCCTATGTGTCACCCAGCTTCTCCACAAGGAGCTTGATTACAGCACGGGTTCTTGAGCTGCAGTATGAAGACCTTCACTTCGTCCTTGTAGCGGCTATGAGGGTCTATAGCAGGATGAGACTGTCTACTAACATCACCAAGGCGATCCAGCCCTCCACCCACCATGCCGGTCTTCACCATTCAACACAAATCATTGGCAATAGTCCCGTCCTTGAAATACCTGGCAGCATCCTCTCGGAGGACTGCAACATCGACCTCGATATTCAAAATAGGATCAAGCATCAGCTGCCTTCGGGTAACTCAGACACAGGGTCTTCCAAAACAGGGATCTCCACCTCCACACCGTCTATCAAGCCGTCTGCATCACCACACTTCTTTACAGCTGTGAAGCCTGGGTCACTTACAGTCGCCACAACAAGCAGCTTGAGCGATTCCACATAAGATTCCTGCAGCGCATCCTGGGAATCACCTGGGGCGACAGTGTGCCCCATACAGAAATACTTGTTAAGACCAACTGCAAGAGTAAGGAGGCCATGGTCACCTAACACTGACTGCTCTGGCTTGGGTATGTCATTAGAATGTCTCAGGAGCGCTTGCCGTGGAAGATTCTGTATGGCCAGCTACATCTTGGCCGGCGGTCTGTAGGGGGGGCAGCTACATCTTGGCTGGCGGTCTGCAGGGAGGCAGATGAAGCTCTACAAGGACCAGCTGAAAACGTCGCTGAAGAAGTGCAACATCAAACCCACAGATGTGGAGGATGCTGCTGCCAACCATTCCACCTGGCGGTAGCTCTGCCCGAGCGATGTACAGAGGTGGGAGGAGGAGAGGAGCACAAAGAAACTGCAAAAAAAGCTCAGGAAACATACAATCATGCCTGCCCCCGCCATCACAGACTGCATATGCCCCACCTGCAATAATGTTTGTGGATCTCGGATTGGACTCTACAGTCACCAAAGAATTCACCGTTAACTCAGAAGTGGAAGTCATCATCGGCGACGAAGGACTACCATAAAGTGCGTATGTGTGCATGTAATGGAGAGTTTGCTCTCTTAGGGGGGCCTCTTCCAGACGGGAGTGAGAAGCGTGTGATCTCCACACGTGTCTCTGAAGTGTCCTGGACCCTACTGTGCTTTCTGACCTGAATGTTATGATACATAGAGGGTAGGCCTGCCCATAGTGTTAAGTATCACTTCTATTTTCATAACGTTTTCTTTGGGGGGGGGGGGTTCATACAGAACACAACCCCGTTGCTGTGACAGATATTATGTTTGGGGGGATGCAACAAGGTCTTTATATTTTGTAATAATATTGCATTGGTCAATCTGTTTTTAATGCCAACACTTGCAATGTTTGGATATAAGCAAGACTAGCTTCACATTACCACAATGTTAAAAGGGATCTTCTACGGTTCTATGATATCTGGGATCCTACTTCAGAGTTACATGTTGCCCTTACTAACAGATGAAGAAAGAAAGGTCAATGAATTATGTCCCAGTCTGTAAAAACTCTACTGGTCGTGGCCAACTTATCTCCTCCTAGTCAACTCAATGCAGTCTCTGTCCAAGAAGACAAGATTCAGAACCGCATTAACCACATGACATTACGACGTCAAGCACTGAGCCGAGTACAAAAGGTCTGTTTGAGGTCAAGGAAAAAAATGTCTTCTTCATTTTCTGCTGTAACGGCTCTCGTTGGTGGTAGGAAGGGTAGACCAAAGCGCAGCGTGGAAAATGTTCATGATTCTTTTATTCAAAAAATACTCAAACAAAATAACAAAAACACACAGTTCTGTCAGGCAAAGACACTAAACAGAAAAACAAGATCCCACAACAGAAGGTGGGAGAAAGGGCTGCCTAGGTATGATCCCCAATCAGAGACAACAATATTGAGCACAATATCGCAATAGTACTAGAATTTTATGGTTGTAAATTCTCTCTCTCTCTCTCTGTGTGTGTGGTAGTTGCAAATTTTCCTCCATTTATTATAGATGATCAAATCAGGAAATAGCTGAGGGACCTGGGGGCAGGTCTGGGAGAGTGTCTTGCTCCAGTGTCGGGGCTGAGTTTGAGAGCGATGTCCTTTAGGGCCCGGGTGAAGGTGGGCATTGCTGCCTTGTATAGGTGGACCTGGTCAAAAAGGCTGTTCAAGACCAGGGTGGAGTGGTCGGCCATGTAAACATTTGGTTTTGAGGCACGGTCACGGGAAATATTTACCCGCTGTATGGTAGCAGGGTGGATATAACCACTTCTGCGTTTGGGAAAGAAGAAGAATCTTTTCAATCACTCCCTTGAGTGCTTTGGCCACCCTTTCCTGCTGGGCTCTCAGGTCGTTTGTGCCTGAGTATATTATTATGTGGCTAGGTGAACCTAGTTGGTCCACAGACAGCAGGTCTAGGGCGCGCTGGGTGTTTGGACACCAGAGTTTAGACACACGCAGCCGTCATACCGCTCAGGAAGGAGACGCGTTCTGTCTCCGAGAGATGAACGTACTTTTGTGCGAAAAGTGCAAATCAATCCCAGAACAACAGCAAAGGACCTTGTGAAGATGCTGGAGGAAACAGGGACAAAAGTATCTATATCCACAGTAAAACGAGTCCTATATCGACATAACCTGAAAGGCCGCTCAGCAAGGAAGAAGCCATTGCTCCAAAACTGCCATAAAAAAGCCAGACTACGGTTTTCAACTGCACATGGGTACAAAGATCGTACTTTTTGGAGAAATGTCCTCTGGTCTGATGAAASAAAAATAGAACTGTTTGGCCATAATGACCATCGTTATGTTTGGAGGAAAAGGGAGGAGGCTTGCAAGCCGAAGAACACCATCCCAACCGTGAAGCACGGGGGTGGCAGCATCATGTTGTGGGGGTGCTTTGCTGCAGGAGGGACTGGTGCACTTCACAAAATAGATGGCATCATGAGGAGGAAAATTATGTGGATATATTGAAGCAACATCTCAAGACATCAGTCAGCAAGTTAAAGCTTGGTTGCAAATGGGTCTTCCAAATGGACAATGACCCCAAGCATACTTCCAAAGTTGTGTCAAAATGGCTTAAGGACAACAAAGTCAAGGTATTGGAGTGGCCATCACAAAGCCCTGACCTCAATCCCATTTGTGGGCAGAACTGAAAAAGCGTGTGCGAGCAAGGAGGCCTACAAACCTGACTCAGTTACACTGACCTAAGACAGGGAATTTTTACTAGGATTAAATGTCAGGAATTGTGAAAAACAGAGTTAAAAATAAAAGTTGTATGTAAACTTCCGACTTCAACTGTATATATGGTCAGTAGTGCATTTTTTTTCTTGAAGGTTTGCATTCTTGAATTCAAAATGCTACATACATCTCTCTCTCTCTCAGAACAATATTAAGAATCAGAAAAGAATATAAAGACACGTGACAGTATACAGCCATCATGGTCCAGCTACATTGAGAGAGGTAGAGGTGTTGGTGGGCATAGAGGGAATCACATGGGGGGGGGAGCTGGGCATTGGAGTGTACAGACACAACCCCTCACTAAGTGGGAGAACACACGTACACATCACACCAGGGTAGGATTACTGAATGGGCACGTGCCCCGGGGCCCCAACCTCATGTGGCCCCCCAACCAAAATTATCAGCATATGATAGCAAAATGTGTAGAATTGCAGATATTTTCCAGATTGACTGACATAAATTCATTCATGTCATAAAGTAATGATGTACTGTCATTTCTCTTTGCTTATTTGAGCTGTTCTTGCCATAATATGGACTTGGTATTTTACCAAATAGGGTTATTCTCTGTATACCACCCCTACCTTGTCACAACACAACTGATTGGCTCAAACATAAGAAGGAAAGAAATTCCACAAATTAACATGGCACACCTGTTAATTGAAATGCATTCCAGGTGACTACCTCATGAAGCTGGTTGAGAGAATGCCAAGACTCTGCAAAACTGTCATCAAGGCAAAGGGTGGCTACTTTGAAGAATCTAAAATATAACATATTTTAGATTTATTTTTATTTTTTTAATTGTTAGTACATCATTCCATTTGTGTAATTTCATAGTTTTGATGTCTTCATTATTATTCTACAATGTAGAAAATAGTAAAAATAAAGAAAACCCCTTGAATGAGTAGTTGTGTCCAAACTTTTGACTTGTATAAGACATGGATGGACGTTGAATACTGACCTGTACTGTTGGGTATGAGAGCCGTTCCGTTGAACGCCAAAATGGCCAGCTGAGTATTTATTAAGGCTTGAAGGTGAGTTGCCAAGAAGTGTTCCTTCAGTCTGTAAGGGTCAGACTGAAAGTATCACATACCAATCAACAAAATCAGAGAGCTATTTCAGTAAATCACATGCTTTCAATCGTGTCCGATTKCCATTTAATAGGGATTTTTTTGTCATTGATCTACACAAAATACTCTATAATGTCAAAGTGATAAGAAAATTCTACACATTTTATTAAATAGCTAAAAGATAGTTGTTGCGTACAGGGCCGGCTCCATAGCATTAGCGACATAAGCGACCGCTTACGGCCCCCGGAACTTTATTTTTTTTTAGGAAGTCAGTCGGGGTCTCAACTTACTGTTGAGGGTTACAGTAGTACACTGAACAAAAACACAACATGCAACATCTTCAACGACTTTACTGAGTTAATGAAATCAGTCAATTGAAATCAATTCATTAGGCCCCAATCTATGGATTTCACATGACTGGGAACAAAGATATGCATCTGTTGGTCACAGATACCTTAAAAAAAGAAAACCAGTCAGTATCTGGTGTGACCACCATTTGCCTGATGCAGCGTGACACATCTCCTTCACATAGAGTTGATCAGTCTGTTTATTGTGGCCTGTGGAATACACTCCTCTTTAAATGGCGATGCAAAGTTGCTGGATATTGGCAGCAACTGGAACACGCTGTCGTATGCGGCGATCCAGAGCATCCCAAACAGGCTCAATGAGTATGCAGGCCATGGAAGAACTGGATATTTCAGCTTCCTGGCATTGTGTATAGATCCTTGGGACATGGGGCCTTGCATTATAATGCTGAAACATGAGGTGATCTTCAACACTGGGGCCCCACAAAGGTGCGTGCTCAGCCCCCTTCTGTACTCCCTGTTCACCCATGACTGCGTGGCCATGCATGCCTCCAACTCAATCATTAAGTTTGCAGACGACACAACAGTAGTAGGCTTGATCACCAACAACAACGAGATAGCCTATAGGGAGGAGGTGAGGGCCCTCGGAGTGTGGTGTCAGGAAAACAACCTCTCACTCAATGTCAACAAAACAAAAGAGATGATCGTGGACTTCAGGAAACAGCAGAGGGAGCACCCCCCTATCCACATCGACGGGACTGCAGTGGAGAAGGTGGAAAAATGTAAGTTCCTCGGCGTACACATCACAGACAAACTGAAATGGTCCACCCACACAGACAGTGGGTGGACCTATTCAACCTCAGGAGGCTGAAGAAATTTGGAGTGTCACCTAAAACCCTCAAACTTTTACAGATGCACAATTGAGAGCATCCTGTCGGGCTGTATCTCCGCCTGGTACGGCAACTGCACCGCCCGCAACCGCAAGGCTCTCCAGAGGGTGGTGCGGTCTGCACAATGCATCACCGGGGGCAAACTACCTGCCCTCCAGGACACCTACAGCACCCGATGTCACAGGAAGGCCAATAGATCATCAAGGACAACAACCACCTGAGCCACTGCCTGTTCACACCGCTACCATCAAGAAGGCGAGGTCAGTATAGGCGCATCAAAGCTGGGACCGAGAGACTGAAAAACAGCTTCTATCTCAAGGTCATCAGACTGTTAATCAGCCATCACTAGCACAGAGAGGCTGCTGCCTACATACAGACTTGAAATCATTGGCCACTTTAATAAATGGATCACTAGTCACTTTAATAATGTTTACATATCTTGCATTACTCATCTCATATGTATAAACTCCACCTACATGTACATACTACCTCAACTAACCGGTGCCCCCGCACATTGACTCTGTATCGGTACCCCCCTGTATATAGTCTCGTTATTTTACTGCTGCTCTTTAATTATTTGTTACTTTTATCTCTTATTCTTTTCTGTATTTTTTAACTGCATTGTTGGTTAGGGGCTCTTAAGTAAGCATTTCACTGTAAGGTCTACACCTGTTTTATTCAGTGCATGTGACTAATAAAATGTTATTTAATTTTAATTTTATACCATCTTGCCTATGCCGCTCGGTCATCGCACATCCATATATTTATATGTATATATTCTTATTCCATCTCTTTACTTAGATTTGTGTGTATAAGGTAGTTCTTGTGGAATTGTTAGATTACTCGTTAGATATTACTGCACTGTCGGAACTAGAAGCACAAGCATTTCGCTACACTAGCATTAACATCTGCTAACCATGTGTATGTGACCAATAAATTTGATTTGATGGAGGCAGATGAATGGCACGACAACGGGCCTCAGGATCTCCTCATGGTATTTATGTGCATTCAAATTTCCATCGATAAAATACAATGGTGTTTGTTTTCCATAGCCCATACCATAACCCCACAGCCACTCTGTTCACAACGTTGACATCAGAAAACCACTCACCCACACGACGCCATACACACCGTCTGCCATCTGCCCTGTACAGTTGAAACCGGGATTCATCCGTGAAGAGCCACTTCTCCAGCGTGCCAGTGGCCATTGAAGGTGAGCATTTGCCCACTGAAGTCGGTTAGGATGCCGAACTGCAGTCAGGTCAATACCCTGGTGAGGACGATGAGCTTCCCTGAGATGTTTTCTGACAGTCTGTGCAGAAATTCTTCGGTTGTGCAAACCCACAGTTTCATCAGCTGTCCGGCTGGCTGGCCTCAGGTGAAAAAGCCGGATGTGGAGGTCCTGGGCTGGTGTGGTTACACGTGGTCTGTTGTGAGGCCGGTTGGACGTACTGCCAAATTCTCTAAAACGACGTTGGAGGAAGCTTATGGTAGAAAAATGTACATTAAATTATCTGGCAACAGCATTTGTAACTTGAGTCTGATAATTATCTGTACAAAACAGTTAATCTGATATTACTTGTGGAATATAAAATACTTGCTTGATATATGGTTTCTAGTTTCTTGAAATACTTTGCAAATGCAACTTAGTTCTATGTGAAAACTAAAATGATCCATTCATTGCTTTTCAGTAGACGCTCTTATCCAGAGCATATATTTTCATACTAGTCCACCATGGGAATTGAACCCACAACCCTAGCACCATGCCCTACCAATTGAGCCACATCACAGCATCACAAACCACTTGATGTCTCGATGTACTGAATTACTGTATTATGAATTGTCTTCATGATGATGGAAACTCCACAGGTACAACCCTAGATGACCAACCTATGTACAATACACTAATGTAAATTTACATTAAGTGGTTTGTAAGGATGGTAAAATGAATACTTCAAAAAGTGGTTGCTTTCTTGTTATTTGATCAAGAAAAATATTGAAATTTGATGTGGATGTTTTTCACCTTTTGATGTAAATGTTTGAAGGCAGGGTTTTGTTCTTTCTGGATTCCATTAGAAAGACATCACAGAGAAAGGGACAGGGCAACAACTTAAAATTCCAACTATTGAATCCTACAAGATACTGTTATTATACAACAACGTTTTTTGCCAAAGTGGTGATGCTGGAGAAAAAAAAATTGTGCATAGGGAAATTTTCTGGGATCTTTTCTTTCAGCTCATGAAACATGAGACCAACACTTTACATGTTGTGTTAATATTTTTGTTCAGTGTATAATGCACAAGGTGCAAATTCGAAATTTGGTTCTGCAACAATTATTAGATTGGTATGTTAGTCTAGCCAGTTAAATAAGCTTGTAGTAATAATGACAGAATATGGACCGGGCACGCAGGGCATGTACCCAGACGCCCTGACCTCCACATTGATGTGTTAGTCACTCTTACTCCGCTATCATTAACATGGCATGAGTCATGGCAAAATGTGTAGAACTGTAGGATTTGCTTTAAAACTGCTAAAATTGAATGAGTAGAATTGCATGAAATGTTTTATAACGTTTGTTACAAAACTCGCTTAGGGCCCCCAAAAGGCTAGTCGGCCCTGGTTGCATAACTATTCAGCCCCTTCATTTAGGCCAGTCTAAATTAGTTCAGGAGTAAAATTTTGCTTAACAAATCGCATAGTAATTTACATTTCATTCTGTGTGAAATAATAGAGGGCAACTTGATTTCTGAATGATTGCCCATTCCTCTGTCCCCCATGCATACAACGTTTGTAACGTCCCTCGGTCAAATATTGAATTTCAAGCACAGATTCAACTACAAAGACCAGGGAGCTTTCAAAGGCCTCATAAAGAAGGGCAGTGATTGGTAGATGGGTAACAATAAGAAATCAGACATTGAATATCTGTTTAAGCATGGTCAAGTGACTAATTATTGTAATAAAGCTCCCAGTCACATCAAAGATACAGTCATCCTTTTGAACTGAGCCGCAGGACAGGAAGGAAACTGCTCAGGGATGTCACCATGAGGCCATTGGTGATTTAAAAACAGCTATAGAGTTCAATGGCTGTGCCTCCATAATAATGACCTTGGCCTGAATGCAAAGCCTTACGTTTGGGMCAACAGAAGACATTACTGAGTAAGTGCCTCCTTTTTTTCAAGCACGGTGGTGGCTGAATCATGTTATGCGTATGCTTGACATTGACAAAGACTGGGGAGTTTTTCAGGATGTAAAGAAACGGGATGGAGCTAAGCACAGGCAAAATCCTAGAGGAAAACRTACTTTAGTCTGCTTTACACCAGACAGTGGGAGAGTAATTCACCTTTCAGCAGGACAATAACCTACAACACAAGGCCAAATCGACACCATAGTTGCTTACCAAGAAGACAGGGAATGCTCCTGAGTGGCCAAGTTAAATTTTTTACTTAAATCTGCTTGAAAATCTATGGCAAGACTTAAAAATTGCTGTCTGGCCATTATCACCAAGACCTTGAAGAATTGTTTTAATAATAATGGGCAAATATTGCACAATCCAGGTGTGCAAAGCTCTAAGAGACTTACCTAAGAAGACTCCCAGCTGTAATTTCTGCCAAAGGTGTTTCTAACATGTATTGTTTCAGGGGGGTGAATACTTACTGTATCTAATCAAGGCATATTCATATTTCATTTTTCCTTCATCTTGAAAATAACTATTTTTTTTCTTTCACTGACATTACTGAGTATTTTGTGTAGATCATTGACAAAACATGACAATCAAATGCATTTTAATCCCACTTTGAAACACAAAATCTGAAGAAATCAAACAGGGTGAATAGGTATTCACTGTATATATTAGTTGCCAGAACAACCTGTGGGTCACTTCCACATCCATTTGTTTGTGTAACCCACAAAAAGGTATCTCTATGGAAGCCCATTCCGCCACCATCTTTTTAATGGCATCTCTAAATTATAATTTTTGTATGTCAAGATTTGTAAATAGTATCAATTTCTTTTTAGATAGTATCTACATTAAAATAAAATGTGGCAGGAATGAGTTTCCATAATCTCTGATGTAACCCTCCTCATGGCCATGTACTGTAGACCCCTGACCCAATTAAAATAGATCATACTGGGGGTTTATCTGGTGCTCAGAGAAGTCAATATGTGCCCGGACATTAATGAATGAGCTGAAAGGGGAAATATGATTCGATTGATCCATTGATTGACAGAGTGGATTTATAAAATACACACTGAGCAATTAACTTGTATTTTCAACTGTCATAAACTAAAACAATCTGGATTATTTTCCTACCTGAATCCTTCATAAATGAGAAGTCTCTTTACACACTTTTTGAACAGAAGGAACACTATTTTCCCCTTGAATTTACACCAAGGTAATGTCACAGTTAGTCATGTATATGTTCTATACATTTAAATGAAATGTTTTCTTCACCTATCAGAGAACTACACCTTTGATCACACCCACATACTGTTATCCTTCCTCCGCATGAATTGTCAGTAGTTACACAACCACAAAGTCAAAATCCTGAAAAATACAACTCGCTTTTTGGTCTACATTTAAGGTTAGGGTTGGGCATACGGTTAGCAGTGTGGTTAAATTTAAAATCAGATTTTAAGAAGATAACATTCAGAAATGGGCGGTGTTTAGCCATTTGTAGCTGTGGTAACTAGTGACGACACCATTGTATGCCATGTGACCAGAGAGAGCCTTGAAATTAAAATACAAGTCATCACCGCACGGGGAGAGAGACATTCGAAGTTGCTTTATGTGCACAAGAACCAGGTGGTTTTACTAACTATATTATACATTAGTCMTACGTATTTGACAGGCACTGTCGACCTACTGCCGTGGTTGTCATGATTCGTTCGTAAAGTTTTCTGGGCTTGCTGGCCAGCTATCAAGCTAACTAGGTTGGCAACATTGTAGCCTGCTGTTATCACTTCAACAATCTTCCCTCCCGCMGGAGATCTGCGACTGTTGCAAGTAGTTTTTGGGCACTTTTCTCAAAATAACCATGAATGGAGGAGGCTGTCACATGAGTGGCGAAGGAGGTGACAGTCGCGGGGGTGAATCTGGAACAAGACCCACTATCACGCTAGAGGACTTGGATGCCTTCAACGAGGATGACTTCGATTCAGACCTCTGCAGAAGCGGGGGGCCYGACGGGGAAAACGATGCTATGGAGGAAGAGGGTCAGGATCGCCTGTTAAACTACTGGCAGGACATTGGCAGAGAACATCATGTTCKTGTTCCCCAGGGTAAGAGGGGGAGGATTGTAGATTTAGATTGCTCTAGGGTCAAAATGCAAGCATGCACACATTGTCCTGCACCTGAAACTTTTGAATCAACTCCTTGCTCCTCTCGCAGACTGACAKACGCCTGTTTTATTCGAACGCTACTTGAACCACTATCCTTTACAGCGTGGTGTGTAGGTGGGGATAACGCCGTAAGTGAGGTCTGTTTTTACATGTAAACCATTTTGATTTTAAATCATTTCTGGCCCATTATGGCAGAAGATGACTTGGACCAGCAACACAAGAAACACAATTTCTCATCAAGCATACTAAATGCACATTTCTACTGGCACATGYTATTATGTAATATAATGGACTGTGAACTCAATGTCGTTATAGAAAATGTAGGTTCATTGTACAGATCTGAACTTTGTTCACAACACTAGGGAAAGGGGACAACTCACCCTTTCAGAATCAGCTTTTGAAGGGAAAAAAAATAGACCATCAAAGTAAATGGTTAGCTGTGAGAGAAACCGTGACTGAAACTGGCCTGCACTATTCAACCGGTTGTAAAATGGAGAACAACACCTACACCTTTAGATGTTATTTTGTGGAATAGACCTAGGCCTACAGGCTAGGTAGTTTAGATAAACATTTTAGATATGCAAGCTTGTTTGCCCTTTCATAGTCACAAAATGGTGGGTTATAATCAGATTAGAGTGAGTTTGTTTTGTAGCCACAGCTCAGAGCTAAACAGCRGAATGGGCCTAGATTATTTTGGTTCTAGTGCAGATGGGTACAACATGAGTATTTTACATACTGACCAGACCACGCGTGCTAATGTTTATTTTGTCCACCCACACCAGGCGTGATCAGGACACGAAAGTTTAACTATCAAAATGAACTCTGAACCAACTATATTAATTTGGAKAGGTCGAAAAGCATTAAACATTTATGGCAATTTAGCTAGTTAGCTTGCTGTTGCTAGCTTATTTGTCCTGGGATATAAACATTGTGTTGTTATTTTACCTGAAATGCACAAGGTCCTCTACTCCGACAATGAATCCACAGATAAAAGGGTAAACTGAGTTTGTTTCTAGTAATCTCTCSTCCTTCAGGCTTCTTCTTCTTTGGACTTMATATGGTGGTTAGCAACCAACTTTAAGGTGCATTACCACCACTGACTGGAGTGTGGACCTCAGTTCATCTTTCAATGTGCTCTTAAAAACCAATGAGGAGATGGGKGAGGCGGGACTTGCTGCGCGRCAAGCGTCACAGATGGAACAAAGTTCTATTTTAGCGCCTGGCTACGTGCAATGATTGAATAACATGTATATGTACATTAATTTGGCAATGCTCGTGCACGTTGTGGTCAAGATGTTAGCGTAGCTGTTTTCCTCCCATACAGAAAGTAGGTCATAGGCCACATAAGGAAAACAAACAGAAGCTTTAATATTTTAGGCTAGTTGATCAGGGAGAGAATGGTGCTTGATTAAAGACGACCTCAAAGTTAATTTGTGTCATTCGGACAGGTTCTACAGTGTACGATGACCCCAAAGCTAATRTGGGTCCAACTTGAGTGTACATTGGATTCTGCAGTGCATAGACCACCCAAAATGGRGGCAAACCTGTCCATCTGCAACATCCCCACATGACCTAAATGTTCCTATGATGTGCTTCCTTAGGGCTCTCATTGCTTCCTAAACTTCAGTCACTTGTCTAAGATCACTCAGTGAGAAATACTTTGTCAGAAATGTAACATTCAGGCCTCCCGAGTGGCGCAGTGGTCTAAGGCACTGCATCGCAGTGCTAGCTGTGCCACTAGAGATTCTGGGTTCGAGTCCAAGCTCTGTCGCAGCCGGCCGAGACCGGGAGGCCCATGGCCCAGCGTRGTCCGGGTTAGGGAGGGTTTGGCCGGCAGGGATATCCTTGTCTCATCGCGCACTAGCGACTCCTGTAATAAAATATATAATTGAATTTTTTAAGAAATGTAACATTCAATACACTTCTATTAGCCTAGTCCAAATCTGTTTTGAGATTGTCTACTTGTTTTCAAACTGATTTTTCAATTATGTTATAAGGTTATTGTCATAAACTGTTTCCTTTACACAGAAGCCCAGTGTACTACAGCACAGCAGTATAATTATTATTGTGCTGTATGCCATCTGAGGAAGAGAAACCGATCAGTATCTTGTGTGGTCGTTTATCTTGTAGGTGGCATTGTGTGACGCCAGGCTCTAACCCCTCTCTCCCTTTCCTTCCAGACATGGCCCAGCCCATCCAACAGCTCACCTCAGACACAGAGAGCACGACGGACAGGGAGAAAGTCCCCTTCACACTGATCACATGCAAAGAGAGTGTAAGCTAGTCTAGCCCCCTTTGTACTCATTCATTGCTCCCTCTGTCCCCATCACCCAGTAGGGAAAGATGGACTGGCGGACAGGCAGTTGCTTTATCTAGCCTATCTTATATTCTCAGCTTGATTTCATTGAGTTTGAGTAAACAGGGAGCATTGTAATTAACAGTATTGATGCAGGCCTTTGAGCATGAATAAATCAATATCTATCACTCTTTTATATAGCTCTCTATTGCTTTCTTTATCAATCGATTCCAGAGATTGACATTAGGTGTGAAAGGTAATTGCAAGTCAGAAGTATTTTTGGGGAGGGGGGTTGCCCGAAATTAGCTACAGTGCATTCGGAAATTATTCAGACCCCTTGACTTTTTCAAAATTTTGTTACATTACAGCCTTATTCTAAAATTGATTTAAATATTTTTTTCCCCCTCATCAATCTACACATAATACCCCATAATGACAAAACAAAACGTTTTTTTTTTTTTATGTTTGCAAATGTACTTAAATTATTATATATATATTTTTATATATCACAATGGTACACCTGTATTTGGGGAGTTTCTCCCATTCTTCTCTGCAGATCCTCTCAAACTCTGTCAGGTTGGATGCGGGAGCGTCGGCTGCGCAGCTATTTTCAGGTCTCTCCAGAGATGTTCGATCGGGTTCAAGTCCGGGCTCTGGCTGGTCACTCAAGGACATTCAGAGACTTCTCCCCAAGCCACTCCTGTGTTGGCTGGCTGTGTGCTTAGTGTTATTGTCTGTTTGGAAGGTGAAACCTTCGCCCCAGTCTGAGGTCCTGAGTGCTCTGGAGCAGGTTTTCATCAAGGATCTCTCTTGTACTTTGCTCCGTTCATCTTTTCCTCGCATCCTGACTGGCTCCCAGTCCCTGCCGCTGAAAAACATCCCCACAGCATGATGCTGGCACAAAGAGTCTCTTGTTTTCTCATGGGTCTGAGAATCCTTTAGGTGCATTTGGTAAACTCCAAGCGGGCTGTCATGTGACTACTGAGAAGTGGCTTCCGTCTGACCACTCTACATAAAGGCTTGATTGGTGGAGTGCTGCCGAGATGTTTGTCCTTCCGGAAGGTTCCTGCAGAGGAAATCTGGAGCTCTTGTCAGTGACCATCGGGTTCTTGGTCACCTCCCTGAAAGGTCAGTTTGGAACGGCGGCCAGCTCTAGGAAGAGTCTTGGTGGTTCCAAACTTCTTCCATTTAAGAATGATTGAGGCCACTGTGTTCTTGCGGACCTTCAATGCTGCAAAAATGTTTTGGTACCCTTCCCCAGATCTGTACCTCGACACAATCCTGTCTCGGAGCTCTACGGATAATTCCTTCGACCTCATGGCTTGGTTTTTGCTCTGTCATGCACTGTCAACTGTGGGACCTTTTTATATAGACCGGTGTGTGCCTTTCAAAATCATATCCAATCAATTGAATTTACCACAGGTGGACTCCAAGTTGTTGAAACATCTCAAGAATGATCAATGGAAACAGGATGCACCTGAGCTTAATTTCGAGTCTCATAGCAAAGGGTCTGAATACTTATGTAAATAAGGTAGTTCTGTTTTATTTTTAATACATTTGCAAAAAAAATGAAAAACCTGTTTTCGCTTTGTCATTATGGTGTTTTGTGTGTAGATTGAGGAAAAACATTTATTTACTCAATTTTAGAATAAGGCTGTAATGTAAGAAAATGTGGAAAAGGGGAAGGGGTCTGAACTTTCCGAATGCACTGTATTTACATGCAGAAATGTCATAAAGTATTGCCTGCCTTTCATCTACACATAGGGGGCTCAACTTGCCCGACTGGCATAAATGCCATACATTTGCTMTCTTTCATTTAAAAAATGGGGAYGAACCAGAAAGATCAGCTTTGGGCTATTGGAATTCTTTGCAGTTTGGTTGTTTATAAACAAAAAAATATTAAAGCCTCAGTGCAGTCAAAAATGTGCTTTTTCTGTGTTTTATATATATTTCCACACTAAGGTTGGAATAATACTGTAAAAATGATGACCATGCCCTTTTTGTAAGAGCTGTTTGAGAAGACCACCTGACATTTCAGCCTGTTTTGGTGGGATGGAGTTTCGGCCTGCCTGGTGACATCAACAGGCGTTAAATTTGTTAAACCAATAAGAGAGTTCCAAACCTCTCTGCCAACAACAGCTGTTTTCAGTTTTCCCCTCCCCACTAAGACAACTCCCAGACAGTCCTAGCAAAATTGTTGCTTGAGAAATTGCTATTCTCTAAGAAGTTGTTTTTGTTTCTTTTTGACCYTTGGATTTAATTAAAATCACAGTAAGGTACTTAATGATTTGATATATAGGTAAAACTGCTGCATTGGACCTTTAAATCATCTGCCCAATGGGGCAACTTCGGGAACAGGCTCAACTAGCACGACTGCTCAGTTCACTTGAGCCAGGCAATAGGGCAACCCTTAATCTATCCCTGCACTTCTAGCCCTGTCTGTCATTTCTCTCTCTCTCATTCTCTCTCTCATTCTTTCCCTCTCTGCCCCTCATACCATTTGTCCATTGTTCTGCCCTATGCATTMTCCTGTGCAGTATGAGAAGAGAGTCTACAACCAGGCCAGCTGGGCGTGTATCACTGTGCGAGAGGACACGTACGAGCAGAGCYTCTGTGCCGGCTTCATGAAGCTCATGAGATATATCTGCCAGCAGAATACCTCAGGTGAGTGAGCGTAGCAGAGAAGAATCCATGTACAGTTGAAGTAGAACGTTTACATACACTTAMGTTGGAGTCATTAAAACTCGTTTTTTTTTCAACCGCTCCACAAATTTCTTGTTAAACTATAGTTTTGGCAAGTCGGTTATGACATCTACTTTGTGCATAACACAAGTAATTTACAAGTAATTTTCAAGACAATTGTTAACAAATTATTTCACTTAATCACAATTCCAGTGGGTCAGAAGTTAAAATACACTAAGTTGACTGTCCCTTTTTTAAACAGCTTGGAAAAATCCAGAAAATTATATCGTGGCTTTAGAAGCTTCTGATAGGCTTGGAGTTTTAATGACTCCAACCTAAGTGTATGTAAACTTTRAACTTCAACTGTATGTACAGTGGGGAGAACAAGTATTTGATACACTGCCGATTTTGCAGGTTTTCCTACTTACAAAGCATGTAGAGGTCTGTAATTTATCATAGGTACACTTCAACTGTGAGAGACGGAATCTAAAACAAAAATCCAGAAAATCACATTGTATGATTTTTAAGTAATTAATTTGCATTTTATTGGCCATGACATAAGTATTTTATCACCTACCACCAGTAACAATTCCAGCTCTCACAGACCTGTTAGTTTTTTCTTTAAGAAGCCCTCCTGTTTTCCACTCATTACCTGTATTAACTGCACCTGTTTGAACTCGTTACTGTATAAAAAACACCAACCTCTCCACAATGGCCAAGACCAGAGAGCTGTGTAAGGTGTAAATTGTAGACCTGTGTAAATTGTAGACCTGCACCAGGCTGGGATGGCTACAGGACAATAGGCAAGCAGCTTGGTGAGAAGGTAACAACTGTTGGCGCAATTATTGAAAATGGAAGAAGTTCAGATGACGGTCATCACCCTCGGTCTGGGGCTCCATGCAAGTCTCACTCGCACGTCGGGGGCATCAATGATCATGATGAAGGTGAGGGATCAGCCCAGAACTACACGGCAGGACCTGGTCAATGACCTGAAGAGAGCTGGGACCACAGTCTCAAAGAAAACCATTAGTAACACACTACGCCGTCATGGATTAAAATCCTGCAGCGCACGCAAGGTCCCCCTGCTCAAGCCAGCGATGTCCAGGCCCGTCTGAAGTTTGCCAATGACCATCTGGATGATCCAGAGGAGGAATGGAGGAAGGTCATGTGGTGATGAGACAAAAATAGAGCTATTGTTCTAAACTCCACTCGCCGTGTTTGGAGGAGAAGGGGATGTGTACAACCCCAAGAACACCATCCCAACCGTGAAGCATGGAGGTGGAAACATCATTCTTTGGGGATGCTTTTCTGTAAAGGGGACAGGACGATTGCACCGTATTTGAGGGGAGGATGGATGGGGCCATGTATCGCGAGATCTTGGCCAACACCTCCTTCCCTCAGTAAGAGCATTGAAGATGGGTCGTGCTGGGTCTTCCAACGACCCGAAACACACAGCCAGGGCAACTAAGGAGTGGCTCCGTAGAAGCATCTCAAGGTCCTGGAGTGGCCTAGCCGTCTCCAGACCTACCCAATAGAAAATCTTCGGAGGGAGCTGAAAGTCCGTATTGCCCAGCAACAGCCCCGAAACCTGAAGGATCTGGAGAAGGTCTGTATGGAGGAGGTGGCCAAAATCCCTGCTGCAGTGTGTGCAAACCTGGTCAAGAACTACTGGAAACGTATGATCTCTGTAATTGCAAACAAAGGTTTCTGTACCAAATATTAAGTTCTGCTTTTCTGATGTATCAAATACTTATGTCATGCAATAAAATGCAAATATAATTATTTAAAAATCATACATAAATGCAAATTAATTATTTAAAATCATACAATGTGATTTTCTGGACTTTTGTTTTAGATTCCGTCTCTCACAGTTTGAGTGTACCTATGATGAAAATTACAGACCTCTACATGCTTTGTAAGTAGGAAAACTGCAAAATCGGCAGTGTTTCAAATACTTGTTCTCCCCACTGTATGTTCAAAAATACACGTTTTAACATTTTGACCAATCGATTGGTCAAAAAGAAATGACTACTCTTGGTCAACCAATATTTATTTTTGTCGGGACAGCCCAATTTGTATGTCTTTGTTTTCAGTAAGAAGGAAGTTGGAAGTAGTTTTGCAAGCCAACTTGTGTTAGCACAATGACTGGAAGTCTATGGGTAACGCTAGTTAGTAACTTCCTTCAAACTGCATGCAGAGACAAATGGTATCCACAAGTTTCTTGGACACTGGAGAAGTAGATAAAGGGRCTTATTGCCAAAATCCCAAAGTATCCCTTTAACTTCTGTTTGMGTCCTCCTCATCCCTCTGTGTGTGCCAGGTAACTACCTGGGTATGACCCTTCCCATTGTGACGGTGGTGAGGACTGATGACTCCCGCACCAGCCTGTCCAGAGATGTGACAGTGGCCTACTACTTACCATCCCAACACCCACGCCCTTTGACCCTGACATCACCATGGAGACATGGCCTGCCACCGTGGTCTACAGCAGGTGAGGGGGGTTGCTGACTGGTGTATAAAATRGAGCACACAGCCATGCAATATCCATAGACAAACATTGGCAGTAGAATGGCCTTACTGAAGAGCTCAGTGACTTTCAACGTGCCACCGTCATAGGATGGCACCTTTCCAACAAGTCAGTTCATAAAATTTCTGCCCAGCTAGAGCTGGCCCGGTCAACTGTAAGTACAGTTATTGTGAAGTTGAAACTTCTAGGAGCAACAACGGCTCAGCTGCGAAGCGGTAGGCCACACAAGCTCACAGAAGTGCGTAGCTCGTAAAAATCATCTGTCCTCYTTTGCAACACTCACTACCAAGTTCCAAACTGCCTCTGGAAGCAACTTCAGCACAAGAACTGTATATCAGGAGCTTCATGAAATGGGTTTCCATGGCCGAGCATTCTGGTTTTGGTGGCTGCCAGGAGAACACTACCTGCCCGAATGCATAGTGCCAACTGTAAAGTTTGGAGGAGCAATAATGGTCTGTGGCTGTTTTTCTTGGTTCAGGCTAGGCCCCTTAGTTCCAGTGAAGGGAAATCTTAATGCTATAGCATACAATGACATTCTATACAATTCTGTGCTTCCAACTTTGTGGCAACAGTTTGGGGAAGGCCCTTTCCTGTTTCAGCATGACAGTGCTCAAAGCAAGGTCCATACAGAAACGTATTGTCGAGATCGATGTGGAAGAATTTGGCTGGCCTGCACAGAGCCCTGACCTCAACTCCATCAAACCCATTGGGATGAATTGGAACGCCGACTGCAAGCCAGGCCTAATCGGCCAACATCAGTTCTGACCTCACTAATGCTGTTGTGGCTGACTGGAAGCAATTCCCCGCAGCAATGTTCCAACATCTAGTGGAAAGTCTTCCCAGATGAGTGGAGGCTGTTATAGCAGCAAAGGGGGGGACCAACTCCATATTAATGTTCGTGATTTTGGAATGAGATGTGTCATGTCCATATACTTCTGATCATGTAGTGTACACTTAATGTACAACACATTAAGAACACCTTCCTAATATTGAGTTGAACCSRCTTTTTCCCTCAGAACAGCCTCAATTTGTCGAGGCATGGACTCTACAAGGTGTCAAGTGTTCCACAGGGATGTTGGCCCATGTTGACTCCAATACTTCCCACAGTTGGCTGGATATCCTTTGGGTGGTGGACCATTCTTGATACACACGGGAAACTGTTGAGCATGAAAAACCCAGCAGCGTTGCAGTTCTTGACACAAACCGGTGCGCCTGGCACCTACTACCATACCCCATTCAAAGGCACTTAAATATTTTGTTTTGCCTATTCACCCTCTGAATGGCACACATACACAATCCATGTTTCAAGGTTTAAAAATCCTTCTTTAACATGTCTCCTCCCCTTTAATCTACACAGATTTTTGAAGTGGATTTAACAAGTGACATCAATAAGGGATCATAGTTTTCATCCAGTCAGTTTGTCATGGAAAGAGCAGGTGTCCTTTAATGTTTTGTACACTCGGTGTATATTTACAAAAGTAATGTTTCTATTATAATACATGGATACACATTATTGCAACATGATGATGTAATGATTTAAAGTAACTTTGCAGTAACTGTGTAACCTTTCATCCATCTCTTTCTCTCTCCCCCTGTCAGGTCGTTCAGCGGACCCACTACTGAGACCTCTATCCTAGGGGAGATCCATGCTCTGGGCGAGGTGCTGGACTCTCCACAGCTGTGTGTGAGCGAGTCCTTCATCGTGGCCGGCTATACCAGCCCCGCAGCCGCACACCGACACAACGAAGTCTGGTTCCTGGAGCGCTGCTGAAGTGGCTATGTAGCACTACATTATTAACACAAAGTAAACAAATGATTAACACTCATTACAGCGAACCAAATCGAAAGCCTCACACAAACCAAAAATAGCAGTTTCATACAGTTTACGTCAAGGAAACGAGTACACAAGTATGCTTCATTTTATTTGAGTGTGTGGACAGGTGTCTTTTATACAGGTAACGAGTTCAAACAGGTGCAGTTAATACAGGTAATGAGTGGAGAACAGGAGGGCTTCTTAAAGAAAAAGAACAGGTCTGTGAGAGCRGGAATTCTTACTGGTTGGTAGGTGATCAAATACTTATGTCATGCAATAAAATGCTAATTAATTACTTAAAAATCATACAATGTGATTTTCTGGACTTTTGTTTTAGATTCCGTCTCTCTCAGTTGAAGTGTACCTATGATAAAAATTACAGACCTCTACATGCTTTGTAAGTAGGAAAACCTGCAAAATCGGCAGTGTATCAAATACTTGTTCTCCCCACTGTATATGTTAATTGGGCTGTGGTCTCTAGCAGATAATATATAATACAGTTTTTTACGATCACTTTGGCACACTTTCAGAACCAAAACTCAAAACGGTCATCACTTGTAACACAGGCTGTCCCATGTTCAAAACATTGCATTGTGCATTCATATATTTAATGAAACCTTGCACTTGCAAAATCATTATTTAAAATAACAAATTTATCATGAAATACCATAGGAACATTCATTTAGATCACCCACACACAAGATACAGATAGTTTCACTATGTAGTTGTTCGTACAAACATTATATATTGTAGTACAAAATATGTGATACATGTTTCATTATGGTACTACATGTAAGTACATCACTAAAATAACTAGTAGAGCGAATACTACAGACACAGTGGAATCATTGAACAAAATCTGAAATTTATTGATGAAATACAATAAAGTCACAACAGGTTTCTTTGAATCAAAGCAAAAATAATTAGCTACAAAAAAAATAAGAAACTACAGTAAAAGGTCAACTGCAGTGTTCCTCACCTGGCTTACTGTAAAAAGCAAAACAAATGATTGATTACTGTACTTCTATATTTCCATCAACCCTGTCTTGTGGGTTTGGCCACAGGTTCTCATCCACATCACAATGGATGTTTTCATTAGCCAAARATCTTGGGAAGAKTCTTCGGGCATGGCGAATCCAGGCCTGACACTGGTRWGCCGTGATGTCATTGCATGCGTCATCCATGGCCTGGAGAAGGGTGGCTTGTTCGTGAGGGCACCTATCATATACCTTCCACCACCATGTGGAGAACAAAATCCTCAATCGGGTTCAGGAGAGTATGGGGGTAAGTAGAGGGTGGTAAATTGTGGATGGGCCTGAAACCATGCTGAACCTGACATTATRCCACACAATGACATAGGTCACGCCATCAGCTCTACAGACCTGATTTAGCTCATCAAGGAAGGTTACAAGGAGAGCTGCATTATTTGATCCAATACGAGGTCTGCGTCCCACCACACCCTCTTCCGATATAGCTGCACACATGGTGATGTTYWCCCCACGTTGCCCAGGTACTTGGARGGTTGCCCGCTGCCAATTAAATTCCGACCTCTCCTTGTCTTGGCCAGGTTGAAGCCTGCCTCATCCAAAAAGAGGAATTTGTGATGGTTTTTGTWGGCATCCAGCTCCATCACAAATACAAAGACATTTTGGAAAGAGAATTACTGATTACAATGATGTAGAATTTTGGGGGTATTTTTCACAACAGGCATCTTGAAACTGAACATACTCAGTCCTCAGTTGCTTCACTGTCTGTATTTCTTTCAAAAGGCACACGGTATAGCTGTTTTAGAGACAACTGGTGCCTTTTCAGCATGCGGCTTCCACACTTTTCAACTTATGTCTTCCACATTGTTGAACATTGTCCAAGATGTGCTGCTGATTTCTGTAAGGCGAATATCATTTCTGGCCAGAACCAAATTGACCACAGCCCGCTCTTATCGGTCAGTCAGACTTTTGCTTCTGCCTCCCCTATTTGGCCTAGTCTCAATTCTGCAGGGAAAATTACAGTAAGAACACATTTTTTTATTTTTTATTTCACTTTTATTTAACCAGGTAGGCCAGTTGAGAACAAGTTCTCATTTACAACTGCGACCTGGCCCAGATAAACCAAAGCAGTGCGACAAAAAACAAGTTACACATAAACAAACGTATAGTCAATAACACAATAGAAAGATCTATATACAGTGTGTGCAAATGTAGAAGAGTAGGGAGGTAAGGCAATAAATAGGCCATAGAGATMAAATAATTACAAGTTAGCATGTGCAAGTAGAGAAGGTCACATCACCTACTCTGTGGTACACATTGGCATGCAGTATAGTCATTTGACAATTGAGAGTAGCCTAATGTTTAGTGCATGCTGAAGACTTACTGGTTCTAATTGCAGAAAGTTCTGATGATTGAGGCCATGGTTGATCTTCTGAGGTTTGGTTGAATCATTGTAGCTGCCTCAGTTATTGTCATGCCATGATTTACGACATGGTCTGCAACTATTGCTAGGATTTCATTGGACACTTTGCTGCCGCTGTCTTGGTCTGTGGCCTTGTCCTCTACCACGTTCCCCCACACCTCCTCAAACGAGGCCCACGACAAGCACCCCTTCTGAGTAGTGGTCCCCTGCCATTCCTTTGACCACCACGTCTTCCTCGTCTTCTTCCTCCCACTGCTTGACCTCTATTGTGACCTGGATCACCTGCCAGCTCCATGTTATCGCTATGTTGTTGTTGGTGAATACCACTCATTTCACTATATACTCGTACCACAATGTGAAATCAATCATCAGTAACGAGTTGGCAGTATTGGAAAAGCAATTACAAGGGCCTGCATACATACTCACCGGACACTTTATTAGGTACACCTGCGTGTTAACGCAAATCGCCTGCTCCCCCGAACAGTGGATCATGTGGCAGCCTGCAACTCAGTGTATAGAGTAGAGAGCTTTAGTTGTTGTTCGACCAAACATTAGAACGGGCAAGATGCGTAATCTAAGCAACGTTGACCGAGGTATGATTGTTGGTGCCACACATGGTGGTTCCAGCATCTCAGAAACAGCTGCCCTCCTGGGATTTTTACGCACTACAGTCTCTGGAGTTTACAGAGAATGGTGCGATTAAACAAAAGGCATTTGGTGAGCGGCAGTTCTGTGGGCAAAAACACCTTGTTAATGAGAGGTCAGAGGAGAATGTCCAGACTCATTCAAGCTAACAGCTAGGCCACAAATAGTGTGCAGAAGTGCATCTCTTAACGTACAACACCYTGAATAATTCAGGCTGTTGAGGCAAAAGGYGGTCCTACCCAGTACTAGATAGGTGTACCTAATAAAGTGGCCGGTGAGTGTACAGTAATGTCAAATCTAAAAACACGGTCTGGAAAAGTGGTACATGGGACCATAGAAACAGTGTCTGATAAAGAATGATGATGAAATATTACATCCATAGATAATGTAGTCCAATTGGTACATGTTCCACGATAATTGGTGTCAATGGATCTCGTTATCCTGAAACTTTCATGATCAAAACATGGAATATTGTTTGTCAGTTTCCATAAAACGATGCATTAAGAGTAATGCAACAGTTACTTATCATTTTGAGCAGTTGTATCAATTGATAGTTAGATCATTGTAATGAAATGAYTAGACAGTCATCTCAGATGTAATGTGTGAATTGCATTTTGAAATGGTAGTACTTTAAGTTGTCATTTTGAACAGGTAATTTTAGTTCAATGAACAAATTATCTTAGCTTTATGTGTATTGTATCCAAGCAATTGGAAAAAGTGTTAGATTTKAAATGTGCATTTTGATCATCGGTTGTGAGTTTTGTGTCTAGAGTTTCGAAAAATGACATCAAGGTTCTGAAATTAGTGCCAAAGGGATTGTAACAAAATATATAATACTATATGCCATTTAGCAGATGCTTTTATCCATGACCCTTGGTGTTGTCAGCACCGTGCTCTACTGACTGAGCTACACAGGACCGCAATATGTGTCCCTCCAAATATCTACAGCTTTCTCATCACATCAGTATGTCAATTTACTTTACTGTATTAAATGTAGTTTTACAGGGACAGTTGACATTAAGTGCCTGTTTTTAGCCGGCTGGCTAATTTAACTGCAGTCCCTGGGAAGGATATTAAACACAATTTKAGATGACAAGCACACAATGAGCACATGCAGCGCAGCACAGAGTACAACAGGACAAGAAAACGTATGACAAGCAGACAGACAGAGCGTGTAGTATCGTTAAGACAAGACCTGCCTCCAAGGTATTTCACAAGAGTTCAGCTCAGGAGCTCATGGTTTCTAAGGATGTTGCATTTCAAGCTCTATTATCAGTGGGTGTTCATGAGCTTGGTGTCAGTCTGTTACTGTGTGTCGGCCATGTTGTTGGGCAAGGCAACAGTTTTCAGTTGTTAGATACAGGAGTGGTTGTACATAGCGTACCTACTACGCTGTGTGGATGGAATATGGTGCTTTCATCATTGTTAATGACTAAATGAAGGCAAATTCACATGGAAATCAGAGTGGCTGTGTTCTAGACAGTTCAGTGTGTGACGTAGAAGATATTCCCATGAGATACAGGGTTTTGCATGTTTAGGAGATCACTGTAAATACTTTGGAAAGATGTCATTTCAGCACGTCATATTCACTTTGCCATTTTTATCCATCTATATATGATGAAATCATAGGAGATATAGATAGATAMATATATATACCGTTCAAAGTTTGGGGTCACTTAGAAATGTAAATTTAAAAATAACAATAACATCAAATTGATAACAACAATAACAACAATAACAATAACAGTTTGCGCTGTTCTGTGAAGGGAGTAGTACACAGCGTTGTACGAGATCTTCCGTTTCTTGGCAATTTCTCGCATGGAACAGCCTTCATTTCTCAGAACAAGAATAGACTGACGAGTTTCYGGAGAAAGTTATTTGTTTCTGGACATTTTGAGCCTGTAATTGAACCCACAAATGTTGATGCTCCAGATACTCAACTAGTCTAAAGAAAGCCAGTTTAATTGCTTCTTAAATCAGAACAACAGTTTTCAGCTGTGCTAACATAATTGCAAAAGGATTTTCTAATTATCAATTAGCATTTTAAAATGATAAACTTGGATTAGCTAACACAACGTGCCATTGGAACACAGGAGTGATGGTTGCTGATAATGGGCCTCTGTACACCTARGTAGATGTTCTATACAAAAATCAGCCATTTCCAGCTACAATAGTCATTTACAACATTAATAATGTCTATACTGTATTTCTGATCAATTTGATATTTTAAAGGACAAAAAAATGTGCTTTTCTTTCAAAACCAAGGACATTTCTTAGTGACCCCAAACTTTTGAACGGTAGTGTATATATAGAGAGCGAGAGACACACACACACACACAGTACCAGTCAAAAGTTTGGACACCTACTCATTCAAGGTTTTTTCTTTATTTGTACTATTTTATACGTTGTAGAATAATAGTGAAGATGTCAAAACTATAAAATAACACATTTGGAATCATGTAGTAACCAAGTGTTAAACAAAACAAAATATATTTTAGATTCTTCAAATTAGCCACCCTTTGCCTTGATGACAGCTTTGCACTCTTGGCATTCCCTCAACCAGCTTCATGAAGAATGCTTTTCCAACAGTCTTGAAGGAGTTCCCACATATGCTGAGCACTTGTTGGCTGCTTTTCCTTCACTCTGCAGTCCGACTCATGCCATACCATCTCAATTGGGTTGAGGTCGGGTGGTTGTGGAAGCCAGGTCATCTGATGCAGCACTCCATCACTCTCCTCCTTGGTCAAATAGCRCTTACACAGCCTGGAGGTGTGTTGGGTCATTGTCCTGTTGAAAAACAAATGATAGCCCCACTAAGCGCAAACCAGATGGGATGGCGTATCACTGCAGAATGCTGTGGTAGCCATGCTGGTTAAGTGTGCCTTGAATTCTAAATAAATCACAGACGGCGTCACCAGCAAAGCACCCCCACAACATCACACCTCCTCCATGCTTCACGGTGGGAACCACACATGCAGAGATCATCCGTTCACCTACTCTGCATCTCACCAAGACACGGCGGTTGGAACCAAAAATCTCACATTTGGACCAAATGACAGATTTCCACTGGTCTAGTGTCCATTGCTCGTGTTTCTTGGCCCAGGCAAGTCTCTTCTTATTATTGGTGTTCTTTAGTAGTGGTTTCTTTGCAGCAATTTGACTATGAAGGCCTGATTCACGCAGTCTCCTCTGAACAGTTGATGTGTCTGTTACTTGAACTCTGAAGCTTTTATTTGACTGACCTTCGTGTTTTTAAGTAATGATGGACTGTTGTTTCTCTTTGCTTGTTTGAGCTTTTCTTGACATAATATGGACTTGGTCTTTTACCAAATAGGGTTATCTTCTGTATACCAACCCTACCTTGTCACAACACAACTGATTGGCTCACGCATTAAGGAAAGAAATTCCACATTCACTTTTAACAAGGCACACTTATTAGTTGAAATGCATTCCAGGTGACTACCTCATGAAYCTGGTTGATAGAATGGCAAGAGTGTGCAAATCTGTCAAGGCAAAGGGTGGCTACTTTGAATAATCTCAAATATGAAATATATTTTGATTTGTTTAACACTTTTTTGGTTACTACATGACTCCATATGTGTTATTTTATAGTTTTGATGTCATAAATYTTATTGTATTATAGAAAATAGTACAAATAAAGAGAACCCTGGAATGAGTAGGTATTCCACACTTTTGTGTGTATATGTATGTATGTGTGTATGTGTATATATGACAGACAGACGTGCTCAAATTTGTTGGTACCCTTACAGCTCATTGAAATAATGCTTAATTCCTCCTGAAAGTGATTAAATTAAAAGCTATTTTATCATGTATGCTTGCATGCCTTTGGTATGTCATAGAATAAAGCAAAGAAGCTGTGAAAAGAGATGAATTATTGCTTATTCTACAAAGATATTCTAAAATGSCCTGGACACATTTTTTGGTACCCCTTAGAAAAGATAAATAATTGGATTATATTGATATTTCAAACTAATTTGTTTCTTTAATTAGTATCACACGTCTCCTATCTTGTAATCAGTCATTCAGCCTATTTAAATGGAGAAAAGTAGTCACTGTGCTGTTTGGTATCATTGTGTGCACCACACTGAACATGGACCAGAGAAAGCAAAGGAGAGATTTGTCTGAGGAGATCAGAAAGAAAATAATATACAAGCATGGTAAAGGCTACAAGACCATCTCCAAGCAGCTTTGTTGTTCCTGTGCAAATATTATTAAGTTTAAGGTCCATGGAACTGTAGCCAACCTCCCTGGGCACYGCCGCAAGGGGAAAATCAACCCCAGATTGYACAGAAGAATTGTGCAAATGGTAGAAAAAGAACCAAGGATAACTGCCAAAAAGATGCAAGCTGAACTCCAAGGTGAAGGTATGTCAGTTTCTGATCGCACCATCTGTCACTTTTTGAACGAAAGTGGGCTCCACTTTTGAAAGAAAAACATAAAGCCAGACTAGAATTTGCTAAAATGCATATTGACAAGCCACAATCCTTCTGGGAGAATGTCCTTTGGACAGATTAGTCAAAACAAGATTTTTGGCAAGTCACATRAATCAGCTCTATGTTCACAGATGAAAAAATTCAGCTTTCAAAGAAAAGAACACCATACCTACAGTGAAACATGGAGGAGGTTTGGTTATGTTTTGGGGTTGCTTTGCTGCGCCTGGCACAGGGTGCCTTGAATCTGTGCAGGGCACAATGAAATCTGGAGGTATTCTGGAGCAAAACGTACTGCCCAGTGTCAGAAAGCTCTGTCTCAGTTGTAGGTCATGGATCCTCCAACAGGACAATGACCCAAAACACACAGCTCAAAGCACCKAAGAATGAATAAGAACAAAACATTGGACTATTCTGAAGTGGCCTTCTATGAGTCCTGATCTGAATCCTATCGAACATCTATGGAAAGAGCTGAAACTTGCAGTCTGGAGAAGGCACCCATCAAACCTGAGACAGCTGGAGCAGTTTGCTCATGAAGATTGGGCCAAAGTACCTGTTAACAGGTGCAGAAGTCTCATTGAGAGCTACAGAAAACGTTTGATTGCAGTGATTGCCTCTAAAGGTCGTGCAACAAAATATTAGTTTAAGGGTCCCATCATTTTTGTCCATGCCATTTTCATTTGTGTTATTACTTACAATATTATGTTGAATAAAAAATGAAAAGCAAAGTCTGATTTCTATTAAATATGGAATAAACAATGGTGGATGCCAATTACTTTTGTCAGTTTAAAGTTATTACAGAGGAAATTGTGCATTCGTTGTTTTTTGTGGAAGTGTACCATCAGATTTGTGTGTGTGTATCTACAGTTTGTATACATATCTGGTTTATTATTCAACAATTAATTATTTTCACTCTACCATACGAACTGACAGTGAAGTGGCGCGTAAAGACTGATTAATCTGATTTGATTCATTTTAAATATGTATGTTTTATGGATTTGAGATTAAATGTTTACTCCGGTTTAATGGGCAGGATTTTAGAACCTCATCAGGTTCTATGTAATGGTTTCATCTGATAGAAAAAAAWTTGGGGTGTCGTTCTCAATGCAGTTGTGATGTGGATGTTGGTGAAAGATACATCTATAATAAATGGAATAACTGGGTAGCCATACGAAGACTAACAGAATTATATAACCTTGTATTTTTCACTTGGTTGTTGGCCGTAGATTTGATTGATCTCCGTTTTAAAGAAGTCTTCACATTTCATTCATTATATCCCTGGTTGTCATTATTATAGTTTTCTTGCCTTAAACCAGTGGTTGACATGGGCAGGAGCTCACCGGAGCTGGGTACCGGCACCTCAAATGTTCTACTTCTTGAGCTCCTGATCCTCTTATACAATATTAGCTCAAAGGTATTGTGGAGCTCCTGCACCTACATTTAAACAGTACAGGCACCCAAAATGAGTACCGGCACCTATTTCAGTCCAAGTCAAGCATTGCCTTAAACAGTCTGTAGTTCTCAACCTACTGGAAGCGTTCATTTGGCCAAGTCTTGTTCATTTTAATATGTGAGTCTTCTGACAGGAGGAACATGAGGTTTCCTGAGTGTCCTGTCAAAACGTCACAATGTGTACCTGTAATACTTTCCTCATTACATTGTGTTCCAATGTGTGTTTAAATGCAATCATTATATGATCTGACAATATGATTTGTCATTCCCCCCCACCCCCCCAGACAGACACACAGCTAGTAGTCAGTTGAGTTATGGTTTTACTCTGATGCTCAAAGTTTAGTTCTCATTCCTGTTTTCATAGTGTTTTATAATTTCATCAGTAGAGACACGCTATATCATTTGGGCCTAAACCAGGTGTTTATAACCTCAAGTAATGTGTTCTGTTATATGTATTTCTTGACTATTTCAGCTACAAGGAACCAATGCAACAGTGGACACTGTGACATGTCTATTTTAATTATTGCAAAAGATAAATAAATAAAAAGTTGTCTATCTGTGCCTCTTTTTCACTGAATACAATGATTTATGCACTGCAGTACGGAGGATCAGCACCCAAATGTTGCAAATATTTTTGAAATGGATTCACTGATTATACAAACTAAAATGTGCTTCCATCAAATACACAATGCGGCTGAGAAAAACAGGGATGTCTAAGAGAGGATCTGGTGAGAAGAGGGGGATGAGAATCAGACGATAAAAGGCTTCAGTTTAGCCCACACATCGATGGTCCCTCTGTCACTGAAAAGGCGCTGCATGGTCAATCCAACGTCTGCATTGGCAGTGCAGCATTTACAGTGATACGACCTCTGGAGAAGTCAGGGCATTCATACATTTTGCGCTTTGCGGAGCAAGAAGTTTTCAAGGAAGTGAGTTTGTGTTTATACAGGACCTCCCGCCCTCACCTAGTGTCAACCAATCGTTTGGCAGATAAGATGTCACTGCAGCGCTATACGGAGCCATCTGCATTGTTACAGAATTTGAGAGGCGCACAACGATGCAGTACGGAGCTCAATTTGGCTTCTGCGTGCCTCGCAGGCTCCGCTGCATAAGTCTCTATCCTGCCTTTGTTTTTGGTGCCAAAAGTCATCTAGCAGATCAGTGGTCTTGCTTGACAGATTTCCCATCAATCAGTTTAGTAGCTACTTGAGACAGACTTAGCAGAGAACGTAAGTTATGTACATAATTATGGATCTATGAAACCGAAGGATGACCGTGACAAGTAAGTGTTAGTCCTCACAGTAAATGATGCCTTGCATCAGCCAATCATCGAGACCATATCAAAAAAGTAATGCCCTATGACCTAGATGCGGGATTTACCTCATCCTCTTTGCCTGGAATGCTGGAAACAGGTTCCCAAGCGGGAAAAAATTACAGTCACAGTCATCCTCCGGTCTCATAGATCCATAGGTATGTACATAAATCTATTTCAACCTCACTCAGACTGTCACTGATAAGTGTTATAGTCCTTACCTTGGATGATTGTGTCAACAAGGTCGCGAGAAACAGAGGATTCCCCATCTCC
Organism: Salvelinus sp. IW2-2015; assembly: GCF_002910315.2. NCBI lineage: Eukaryota > Metazoa > Chordata > Actinopteri > Salmoniformes > Salmonidae > Salvelinus > Salvelinus sp. IW2-2015. Next base: position 173,385 of record NW_019942552.1, on the reverse strand, counting down.
AACACAAGATGGCTGAGCTCAGAAGAGCGAGGGTAATACAMAGTAAATGTGCATGGCGAGGACCGTTTGGCAGATAAAGTAGCACCTTTCAGGGCCGCCCAAGATGTGGCCACACCTCCTGGGGCTAGTTGACCCTGACCCATGTAGGCCTGGGAGATGGTATCCAACATCCAATGGGAGAGCCGCTTTTTAGAGACCGGCAGGCCAAGCTTGCCATCGTAAAACACAAACAGTTGTTGGGTGCGTTTCAGAGATTGCATCTTGGACATGTCTGCCCGTAGCACTCTGACCAGGCACAGGGAAAGCAAGTTTATGTCCTCGCCAGATTGGGGCATTCTGTCCTCTGCTTGCACTATCTCCACCAACTGGTTAATGTACTGAGAGGAAAGCACTTTAGGTAGAAAGGACAGGCCTGTCTTGCTAATGTCCAGATGGGACTGGAGAAAACAAAGGACAAGAGGGACAGGACAGGTAACTGGGTCTAGTTGTCTAGCGTCACACCAAGAGGAGAATAGTCTCCATCTGAGAGCATAAAGCGACTGAGTGGATGGGGCTCTCGCTTTTCTAAGAGTCTCATGAACAGCCACAACTAGCTCCTGAGATAGACTCGTCATTGGCCATACCCACAGCTGAAGGGAAGCGGGTTGGGGTGCCAAATCAGGCTGTCCACCAGGGACAGGAGGTATGTCCTGGTTGGAAGAGGCCAGAGTGACCCCCACACCAGGGGTGTGCCTGGCCATCTCAGCGCTACTGGTAGGACCCTGTGGTGCCGATGCTTTATCCGATGAAGAACCTGAAATCAGAGGCAACAGGGGAAAAGCGTACAACAACACTTTAGGCCACTCTTGAGACAGAGCATCCAGGCCAAGAGTAGCCCTTAGACCCCTCAGAGAGCATGGAGTCACACGGTACATATAGAACCAAGGAGGTACTGAATGGAAAAATAGACCAACCGACTARGAATAGTGCGGTTATGCTCGTGAGGGAGCTAACTAAATTAGCTTACTAACAGGAAAGTTAGGGAGTGAACGTTATTTATAATAAGGGTTACATGGAGAAAATCAGACCTCTTAAATTAAAATGTCCCTCCCTTCAGCAAAATATATTTTACCTAAACCCTCCCAGAACGCTTGAAAAAAAACAAGTGACCCTCCTGCCTTTATACCCCAAATAATAATTAAAACAAAGTGGGTAGCAGTGAACATGTCTTACGTTTACCCTTACTTCTTGGTCAGACCAGAGCCTTAGATATGCAGTTTTAGAAACTGCTCTTGGATCTGTAAGTATTATATGGCAATGCAGGAATTTTGATAGCACACAGGGCTGAGGGCAAGAAGGTTGTGGGTTCGCAGACCACCGTAGACAAGAGTAGCGGTGGAGAGATCCCTTTTATAATAAAACATTGCATGAATCTATCATTGTATTTGCAGGTCTGAGAAAAAATTGCCTTTTATAAACATTTCATGCAATTCTARGTAATTTTACATATTAGCAGAATATTTTATTAATACCACACAAATTACCAAATTACAGACTCAGAATGGACAAGGAGATAGGCCTATGGGTTCATCTTATCATATTTCTCCAATGCCAAAACAGTGTGTCTTGTTTGCAACGAAAATGTTGATGTTTGCTAATAATTAAATCTGAGATGTCATTAGGAATCTGAGCATGGTACTTTCAAAAGTTGAACCTACCTACTCAGAGAAATGTAAGCTTTAAAGCTACAATATGTAACTTTTTGGGTGACCCGACCAAATTCACATAGAAATGTGGGTTATAGATATGTCCTTCTCATTGAAAGCAAGTCTAAGAAGCGGTAGATCTGTTATATGTGCGCTATTTCTATGCTTCCTGTGCTTACGTTTCGTTTTTGCGTCTTTTACTTTAGGTTTTGCACACCAGCTTCAAACAGCTGAAAATACAATATTTCTGGTTATGGAAAATATATTTCACAGGGATTCTCTCCACAATGACTGCTTGTTATGTCACATAAACTGAAATTAGGAAAACTATTAGAATTCTTGCAACCAGGAAATGGCATAGCGATTTCTGCATAGTGCACCTTTAACTGCTGGGTACTCTTCTTCCATGGCTTAACCTAACGAGAGAAGGTCCAGTGGTGACCCGTCATTCAGGGCAGGTGGGGCAGAGCCCCAGCTATTTAGCAAATAATAATAATTTCCTGTTTTGCATGTTATTTTGGCATTAATACGTGTCACATATCAGTTTGCAAACAATGTAAAAAAATATATATCATTGAGTTAATAAAGCGACATCCAAACATGGTCTCTTTTTGCTTTCTTGAGTAAGGCATCTCCAAAATGCAGGTGTTTCCGCCTAGCTCGGTGCATTCTGTGGTGGTGGGGCAGTTAGCGGAAAATACAGAGTGTAGGGGTTGGTAATGTTCTCTAGTTACCCCGTGATTGGCTCAGTGTTCTGTCACTCATGGGGACACTAACTCGGAATTCCATGTTGGGAACTCTGGCCTCTTTCTATAGCTCTGGCCTAAAGATAACTGACGTCATGATTTGACCTTGTRTTTTTCAGAGTTCCCAGTTGTCTTGAAAGCACCATAAATCCAGAGAATGCCAGACTTTGATGACAAAGTTTGATGAATAAATTTGCCGACAAGGACCGCCGTGCCACCTTCCTGTTCAAGAAATACGGCACAAGGGACTGCATAAATAATTMTATATGCCAGGGAGATATGTATACTGTAGCTAAGAAWGTAATACTAAGTGTATGTTGTGTAGTAAGCTGTTAGTAGCCCATGTGCCTCACCCTAATAATTAGGCCCCTTTCCCCCTCATAACTTAGCCTACTGTTCTGACTTGGTGGTGCACATCTAGCCTATGGCCTGTTTTAGATCAAATGTAGTGATCGAATATTGAAAGATCTTTTATTGTCTGCTTATATGCCCTCTTTATTTATCCTACGGTTCTGACTTGGTGTACAGGGAGAATACTGTAAGAACGCCCATGTTCTGAATTGTAGCTGTACATTTCAAAAGTGCTGAACAAATAGTTATATTGACTACTTCCAAACTAGCTCGCTCATTAATGTCTTAATAAAAATTACGGATTGCCCCTTATCCGCTCGTTGTCCCTTTATGCCATAGTTTTGTACATCTCAATTGTCAGTAAAAATCACATTTGTTTAATTAAGCAAGTCAGACATATCAGCTATGTTTTTTTCAAATGCAGTAAATGAGGCTGAATGGACTGTTTCGCTGCCAGTCAAGACTCCTCTGATAGCCAGGTGTAACAGTGGTAAAGATTCATTCCATGTTGCTGAAAAGAAAGCTGTTATTGGGACAGCTTTAAGTAGGCCCTAACAGTTTGTGGTCACCGTTTGTCACGTTATAGTGCAATTAATGTTTTATTTTGTGTTATGTAGTGAGTTTGCCCCGCCAAGATTTACATTCTAAAATTGCCYCTGAGAAGATTACAAGAGTTTTCCTGAAAGCTGTCTGGGTTTAAACATATTCTATTGTACATAAAGTGAATAGCTTAATCAATTGATAGTGACAGAATTAGATTACTTACTTCCCAAGCAAAGTAAATGTTGTGTCTGCTCGGCTATAGAAGGCTGTAGCTCAGCCTCTGAATGTCAAAGAAACCAAACAATGATATCCCCATATGCATCGGAGTCACTTCTTTCCCGGATATTTTACAACTTGTTTCTAGCATAAAGCATCGCGGACCAAGGCGCTGTTATTGGTCGATCTCCACGTCATTCCTAGTCGATCACCAATCATGTATGTAAAAAAAKAACAAGGATAAAGCCTTGCGTTCTTAATTTTGTATTCCTTTCGCGAAGTTGATTGTAGGTGCACTTGATTCATCAGCGCTGGCAAAGTGWTCCCATTTTGAACAATTTCATGTGTCTGAAGTTAGAACTCCTAACTGCCTACCCGGCAGGCCCAGAGAGCAAATCAAGTGCATCTTAAGCTCTACCGCTGGCCAATCAGATAGCTCAGATCACAGTGTCTGGAGTTTCCTCGAGCCAAAGACAGTCAAAATAAGCCTCGAACGCACAGGAAAGTTGATACTGTGAGAATTCAAAACTTTAAAAACTATGACTATAGAGAGACTCAACGAATACAGCAAAGAGCGTCTGTTTTTATGAGTAAGTTCATGTTTAAGTTGTTATTCAGCGCTGTCAACACTTTTATAAGCCATAAAATGCGCGTATTCCAGGACTGCAGCTGCAATGAATGAGTATAGCATGAGTATTTTTTTTAATATTGAGGAATATTTCACTTTCTCTGGTCATAGGAGTAAGAACATGAATTGGTGGTGCATGAGGCAGAAATAATGCAGTGCGACTTTCGCCATCAGTTGTGTTTTCTTTTCTCAGCGGAGGGAGTGAGAGAGGAGGGGAGGTGAGTTGAGAGGCAGTCTCATCTCTGCCCCCTCCCTCCCTCYGACTGACCATCACATGCAGGCCATCAGTCCAGTAAAAAAAATGTATTATGTTCACTCAGCTGGGCCTCACAAGTAATACAACAAATTATCTATTACCATTGTGATCATATACKATTTTTTTTTCAAATATAATTTCAAAATGGTCGAGAAGAACAACATCTTCAGGGTAATTCAAGCAAAGCCAATATGCAGTGATAAGGTATTGGGCCTATAGCTTACTGCACAAACCTCATTGCTACAGAACTGRTTCTAATTGGTTAATGTTGCAAAGGCTTACGTTTTTAAGTCATGTTTTTTTTTTATCTGAATGGTAGATCTAGACTTGCTTTTTGACAATGAAAGTGATCTTGACTCAGAAAAGGTTGGTGACCACTGCTTTATATAATCGGATCCGTTTTATTTWTTTTCAAAGTCTTAAGCTAACAAGGGGTAGGCCTGTGATTTTAGCCAATTTCTTTATAAAAAAAAAGAACTAGGCCTATGGCATACCATCTCATACCCGCTTAATGCCAGTCTTGGTTTTAACTTAACACCTTCACTGACACGGAGGTAGGCTATTTAAAYWYMMGMMMWAAYMWKRTWAYMWAAAAATACTTTTAAGTACTACTTAAGTAGMTTTTTMGGGTATCTGTACTTCACTATTTATATTTGTGACTACTTTTACTTCACTACATTCTAAAGAAAATTATGTACTTTTACTCCATACATTTTCCRTGACACCCACAAGTACACAAGTTACAATGTGAATGCTTAGRAGTACAGGAAAAAGGTCAAATTCACACACTTATCAAGAGAACGACCCTGGTCATCCCTACTGCCTCTGATCTGYRYGACTCACTAAACAAAAATGCTTCCTTTGTAAATTATATCTGAGTGTTAGAGTGTGCCCCTGAATGTAAAAAAAAGTTATAAAAAAGGAAATTGTGCCGTCTGGTTTGCTAAATATAAGGAATTTYATGTATAGCATTTACTTTTACTTTGTACTTTTACTCAAGTATGATATTTGAATACTTTTCCCACCACTGTACTTAAGTWCTTTTAAAATATGATACGTTTAGACTTTTACTCAAGTAGTATTTTACTGGGTTACTTTCACTTTTACTTGAGTTATTTTATATTAAGTTATCTTTACTTTTACTCATGTATGACAATTTAGTACTTTTTCCACCTCTGAGAGTGCATGGTGGTTGAGGGAAATGGCCGACAAATCTATGGATATAGGATCCTATAGCCTAATTTTGTCTGTCAAACAGGTAGCACCATGAGCTGTCCATTTCCGATTGATTGTGCCGTGGCTGCTGCTTCAAGTGTCAGCACCACAATGTAAGTTACTTGAATCTGGCTTATTTTGAGGTCAATAACTCTGATAAATAGGCCCTCCATCATGGGCAAGAAACATTGGGTTTTTTTCAAATCTATTATAGTAGTAGCAAGCTTTCAAAGTTGACCTCTGGTCCTCCTCATCTTTGCGCTCTCCTCAAACTGAACAAACATAGGTTAGGCTAGTCCGCACGCAAGACTAGGCCTAATCAACAAAAACATTCAGGATGAAGCCTTTGACTCTCCTCCTGAACTGCCACTGTAGGCCTACACAGCACAGCCATTGGTTAGGCAGCACACAAAAACGTTTTTGATCAGCAAGAGCAGAGCAAGCCGGGGCTCAGGGTTGGAATATCCATTGCAGTGTGTAATTCAGCCTAGTTTTATTTACACCATCCCAGCAGATACACTACATGACCAAAATTATGTGGACACCTGCTAGTCGAAAATCTAATTTCAAAATCATAGGCATTAATATGGAGTTGGTCCCCCCTTTGCTGCTATAACAGCCTCCACTCTTCTGTGAAGGCTTTCCACTAGATYCGGGGACTTGGTTCCTTTTCAGCCACAAGAGCATTAGTGAGGTCGGGCCCTGATGATGCGCYATTAGGCCTGGCTCACAGTCGGCATTCCAATTCATCCCAAAGGTGTTCGATGGGGTTGAGGTCAGGGCTCTGTGCAGGCCAGTCAAGTTCTTCCACACCGATCTTGCTTTGTGCACGGGGGAATTGTCATGCTGAAACAGGAAAGGGCCTTCCCCAAACTGTTGCCACAAAGTTGGACCCACAGAATCGTCTAGAATGTCATTGTATGCTGTAGCGTTAAGATTTCCCTTCACTGGAACTAAGGGGCCTAGCAACCAACCATGAAAAACAGCCCCAGACCATTATTCCTCCTCCACCAAATTTTACAGTTGGCACTATGCATTGGGGCAGGTAGCGTTCTCCTGGCATCTGCCAAATCCAGATTRGTCATTCGGACTGCCATAGTGAAGTGTGATTCATCACTCCAGAGAACGCATTTCCACTCCTCCAGAGTCTAATGTCGGCGAGCTTCACACCACTCCAGCCGACGTTTGGCATTGCTCATGGTGATCTTAGACTTGTGTGCGGCTGCTCGGCCATGGAAACCCATTTCATGAAGCTCCCAACAAACAGTTATTGTACTGACGTTGCTTCCAGAGTCAGTTTGGAACTTGGTAGTGAGTGTTGCAACCGAGGACAGGCAGTTTTTACACACTTCAGCACTCGGCTGTCCTGTTCTGTGAGCTTGTGTGGCCTACCACTTCACAGCTGAGCTGTTGTTGCTCCTGGACTTTTCCAGTTCACAATAACACCACTTACAGTTGACCGGGCAGCTCTAGCAAAGTATGGCTGAAATAGCCAAATCCACTAATTTGAAGGGGTGTCCACATAATCAAGGCAACATTGACATTATCCCACCCCTGGTTAGCCACTATTGGCTTAAAAAGCCAAACCTAACTCAATTTTTTCTAATTAATTTCCTATAATATTGCACCTGTCTATGTGGTGCGCACATTTGTCTATGACTCCGTGTATAGCCAGTTGATGTGATAAACGTTGTGGGTTGAAAACCTTCTCAATTAAATGTAAACTGCAAAGTTGGATTACCTGGTAGTAGTATATCATGAGTAAGTATATTATTTGTATCTACTATTTGTTATTTGCAACTTTGCCATGAAATGAGCAGCAGCAGTACAGAACCAGCGTGGCGAGATAACTCGATCTGTTGGAATACGGCGATACTAGCGCTTATTTCAGAGAGCGCTCCGTAAACCACGTCCCAGTGGGCAGAGCTAGGCATGTTGCACTGGGACGTGTTTTAATATGAGGAAAAGCATATCATTTTAGTATAGGTCCGCCATGGTTCTGTGTAGCCCAGTTATGCTTATATATTTGAGATAATTTCGTCTTTGACTTAATCAGTAAATTATCTTTGAGTCGTAAACAAGGAAAGAATAACGTTGCATACCAGAGAGGGGCATACCAGAGGTGGGTATCATTTACTACCTACATTATTGGGATTATCTGGTTACCACCAGCAGCTAGGTTTCCATCCAATTTGTGACAGATTTTCATGCAAATATTCTAAAATCTTGTTGCGGATAAAAATCAGTGCACGATGACATATTGCACACAAAATGTAATGTTTCGCTTAAGTTTTCATGTACAAAATAAATATCTAAAGTTCKTTGTGTTTCCATCGCATTTTCAACTCTACCGAAAGTTTTGTCACAAAAACTGTTGCATTAAATAGCAAATCAGTAGCAGTACGTGGGTAAAATCCCTGGGGAAGCCAAGCCAGAAAAAAATTGCCATATTACAACCTACTGTATGTGTTGTGATAATTGTGTTGTTTGCTCTATAACCTGTTAGTTCATATCCCTTGCCACCGTGATATAGAGGCCTAAAGCCGAGACAATAAGAAGACACAGTTGCAGTATAAAACCAGAGAGTAACCTCTGTCCGGTGAAGTCCACAAAGCATATTGCATGTAACAAACAGTTACTGTACATGACATGTCAAGCAAAGTTAATGTTTTGTACATTTCAGACCACTAAACAACTATTGATTTAGAACCATAGAGAGTTACCGCAAGTCGCAAAGAAAACAGGAGCTGCCTCCACTATTTCAGCACCATTTCAACTTAAACATTTCAACATCATCAAATCACCTATGCTTAGTCTTATACAGTGACAACTAAAATATACCAACAACTATTTAGAACAYTCAACATAAGCTAAATATGATGTGGCTGTCCATGGTTCTGATTTCTGTGTGTGTGCGTGTGCGTGTGGCTACATATTGAACTTCTATCCTCTCAGGCCAGGGGCACAATATATGAATTTATGGTTGGATCAGAATAGCCATTATAATCATTGGCCAGTACGGATAATTAAGTAAAACCACAAGTCCAAATCCCTATCTCCATCCATGGCTAATTTAGGAAAGGGCCAATTTTAGCTAGCTTGCCACCGGAGGACAACAACACAATGAGTTTCTGCCAATAACGTATGCTCTTGATGTGATGTGATTAGAGTGATGCCAAATCTAAACTGCTTTACCGTGACACTTTTTTTGGGTGCGCCAGGTCCATTCACAGTTGAGCTCACTCAGTTTAGCTCAACGCTGATTGGCTATTATTTGTATTATCAAGGGAGGCCAAATGCTGCTGGCTTCGCTTGCAGTCAATGCTATGGGCAGCAACAATGTCATACTCTTTTGGACCAGGAAGCATCAGATAAATGGCCTACACATAAACAGAGAGAGGGGCGCTGTTTTGCTTGCTCGGATGCTTTCTCCGGTGAGATACATTCAGCCTCTTGCGAATTGAAGGAAAATGATGAAACACTGAGAGATGAAAGATACATTATAATTGACACAAGTTGTTGCAGTAGTAGGTAAGATAATGGATCCAGAGCTGTACAGGTTCATTATGGACTTTCAAGTAACAGGCAGGTAGTAGGTAGAGGGGAGCCAGGTAAGATTGGGCCAGGCACTTCCAGGTGTCAGGCCAGGGTGTCCTCAGTCCCTCCGGAAAGGGAGACAGAGAAAGAGAAAAGATGAGGAGGGGTTAGTGAGAGCATAGCTAAGACCATAGTACACCACATGCACTGGGGGTAGAGAATAAGCAATAGTGTTGCTGTGGACACTGGATAATCTGACTAACACACACACCTCATTGTGATACTGTAAGCCTACTTATGTTACTTTTCTGAGTCAATTCAGGTTGCATTCAATGTCCTGCGTTTGTGTAAACCATGGCAGCCAGCATTGTAAATAGAAAGATGTGCAGAAAGATGATCAGCCTCTGTGTCTGTAGATCCTTTCCTCTTAATGTATTTTTCATGCCAGCCAGGTCCAAGTTTTCAAAGAAACACCATTTATTTAAATCTACAGTTGAGTAAAATAAGATGTCTATTGCTTCAAACCTTGTTTCGTTTTCACATCTTGTTACCTCGTAAATAACTATCAACCATGGATAGCCACAAGGAGAATAAGGTGAGGAAACTGTCCATGTCAGCCAGGCCCATATTTTTAAAGAAACACAATTTATTTAAATCTAGTTGAGTAAAATAAATAGTTTTGTTCTGGTCACAAAATAATCCCGAAGGTTATGGTAAACTGCGCCACACTCAGGCAGAAAACGGAATGTTCTATTCTCAGCCAGGCCCATCTTTTCAAAGAAAACACAATTTAATTATATCACTATTTGAGCAAAATAATTCGTTTTGTTGTGATCACAAGAAATCCTAACATTTCAAGTAAAGAGCAGAAAAATCTGAACGTTCAACAAGATCTCACACTCAATTCCTGCAAATATGTACAAAAAGTATTTCACCAGATTTTGTGCGTTTCTGTACGTTGTTGTGCGACTTCGTTCGTAGGAAAATACATTTTTGGTGGGCAAACTTCTGAACAATATTTTTAAAGTTATTTGTTTATTCAACGTTGCCTTTTTTGTCTCCCACGTTTTTTATTTTATTTAACTAGGCAAGTCAGTTAAGAACAAATTCTTATTTACAACGACAACCTACCGGGGAACAGTGGGTTAACTGCCTTGATCAGGGGCAGAACAACAGATTTTTTACCTTGTCAGCTCGGGGAGTTGATATAGCAACCTTTCGGTTACTGGCCCAACGCTCTAACCTCTAGGCTACTTGCCGCCCCATTTATTTATGTATAATTTTTTTTAAACATATTAACAACCCAATATTGTTAATCAACCAAGTTCTCACCAAAATAATTATAATATAATAGTAGCTTTACCTAGTTTTTTATTTTATTAATGCAAATACTGTTTTCTATGCTTGTTTTTGCTTGATACTGGTGCACTTGTTGTCAGAAAGGCCCGTTTTTCCTGCAAGTAACAATAGGCCTATAGGCCTACACGATTTTCTTCATAACATATTCCTCGTGAGCCCACATTACACAATTTTCGTCAATAATAATTTTATACAAGACTATTTCGAATTTTACCGGGGTTGCCAGATTGGAGAAAAATACAGGTTTTTGTTGTTGTTTGTTTTGGTATCGATGACGGTATTTGATTGGGTAATGGGGATAAAAAAAATTGATGGGAAATTTTAATACACACCATAATACACACGCACACAAACACATACATATACACACACTGACTTTGTTTGTACTCATGTTATAGCCAAATCTTGACTTTTGCATGAATTATTTGTATCTAGGTGTCATGTATTCATTATCTTTAACTGGTTAAATGTTTGTAGTTTGCATGTTTCAGTAATGATTAACTTGATTAAAAAGTCGTAAATCTCTGCTTGATTTAGCTTTTGATATATTTGTCATTTTTATACATATTCTGTATCTCCACTGAAGAAAGCAATAATTAATCAACACACTACTGTAAATAAATGGGCACTACCTGTTATAAAATGGTGAGAAATAAGTTTGTTTTGTGTCCACACTGGTAAGTTAACTTATGTAAATTGGACAGTCACAGACGATTTTCCTCTGAATAACTGGTCAGGGAATAGCACTTTCCATTCAGCTTCAGGCAACTTTGATGTAAGTCTTGATCACACCTGTAGTGATCACTTCTATCCGTCACGCCCGTTGTTGCTTATCCATTGTCCACTAGATATATCAATGTAGTTACACCCAACACAATGTTGCGAAACAGAATGCTTCCTACCACTAGATCACATAACTAGACGTGAGCTGGACGTGATCCCAACGCTGCCACCAGTGTAGTGGAAGAAAGTGAAAGCTGCAACAGGGACTCTCAACCAGGGCTCATACGTTGCAAAGTGAACTCTAACGCGACATGAAAGCCTAGTAGGCCTCTGGGCAGAGGCAGTAGGCCTACAATGCTGGCATATGCTTTGTTACAATGGCCTAAGTAAATAAGTGTCAGACAACCCAATTCATTATTTTNAGTAAATAAGTGTCAGACAACCCAATTCATTATTTTACATTAACCTGTTTAACTGCATTGATGTGGTTTAATTGATCATAGTCCAGACTCGTTATAGTTGCAAGTTCCATGCAGTTGCACCAGGGGCATTTAAACCAAACAGATTTTTTTTGCAGGTCTTCTGTTTCCCCACATTTATTGATTAATTAATTTCCCATCATGAAAATGTATCCCCATTCCCAAATCAAATACCTTCATCGATACCACACAAAACAAACAGAAGAATATAGGTGTATTACTACAATCTGGCAACCCTAAAAAAATATGAGATAGCACAAGTATGCCAAAGTATTAAACGAAAAACAACCATAGAAAACACCATTGTCATTAATAGAAATAAAAATAAAAACGTGAGGCTACTATTATATTACAAGTCTTTCGGTGACAACCTGGTTGATTCATATTGTTTTTTATATAACTAAATGTGGGACACAAAAAAAGGCAGTGTAGAACACCATTGCCTAAAATGCATTGCTCCAATAACTTTCAAAAGATTGTTCCGAAGTTTTCCCCCAAAACGTGTATTTTTCTATGAATTAAGTCGCACAAAAACGCACAAAATCTGATTAAATACTTATTATAAATGCATATTGTCACATAACATGACGCTGGAGAGACGAAGCAGGTACGGGGAGTAAAACATTTAATATAGAACGAACATGGAACGAGACAGTAACAGCGTCAACACACGGGTAATACAGACAAAAACAAGTAATGCAGCAGCAGGGAACAGAGCAAGGGAACTGACAAATATAGGGGAGGAAATAAACAGGTGATGAATGAGTCCAGGTTGAGTCCAATATCGCTGATGCGCGTGACGAGGGAAGGCAAGTGTGCGTAATAGATGGAAGGAGTTCGTGATGCAGGGCAGCGCCAGAGGGGGGAAGAGCGGGAGCAGACGTGACACATATTTGCACGAATTGAGTGTGATATTGTGTAGCCTATAGATAGCGCACATAAAAATGACTTTTGCTGAACAAATAAAAAATACTCGTTAAATAGGTTTCCATCCCATTTTTAACTCTAGGCCTACTGATGGTTTGGTGACAAGTGACAATGCTCACTCTGGTATTGTCACTTGCGTTTTAGTCAACAGCTCGCTGATATAGTGCTGGTAAAGCCTACATGATGAGATTATTATGGACAAAAGTGCGAGATTATTTTCATTTGTCAAATGGCCGCTAAGCATCTATCATAATGTCACCAGAGAAAGACCCTAGATATTTACTGAAAGGACCATCAAGCTCATTACCGTGCACTTTCACCACCTTGTGAAGTTCATCATAATTTATTTCATCTGTAGCCTAATAAACTGCATGCATTCCCATGATGTTGTGACATTTTTTATCCAACATGTACTTTACTCACATAAAAAGGTTGGATGGAAAACTGGTTAAAGGAAAACTCCAKCCAAAAACTATCTTTTGGCATTTATTTCATTTCAATTGTTGATATAGTCCCAACATGTTTTTCATGTTAGCAATCAAGTTTTCAAGATATATAACTTTCAAAATACAGAAATACAGCAAGTAAACTGCTGGAATTATATTTTGGACAAATGTGTGCAAGCCTACAGGAGACTTTTAACCTAAGTAACCTTATAAGACTAAAACATTGTGACTGGTTGTGTTTAAAGGCTATTGAAGCGTTAGGTTCAAGGTGCACAAGGAATAGCTGCGGTTTGGAGAGGTGGCAGAACATGTGGCCACATTATTATAGGAGGACTTGGGAGAATGATGATCTGTAACAGACAGTGCATCTCAGGATGAGAAGTAAAAATACAGCCAGACTGGGCTGCTACTGTACCTTTGTAGAATTTATAAACTGCAGAGTAGACTCACAACTGATCCAAATGGAATTAAACATTCAAATCACAAGGCTTTTGCGTTGTTATTCAAATTGGATGTCATAAGGTGAATGCACCAATTTGTAAGTCGCTCTGGATAAGAGCGTCTGCTAAATGACTTAAATGTAAATGTAAATGTAAATTTTCACCGCAGCCTAGAGTAGACTGTTGTACTCACTTGTAAACAATAATGTAATTATTAATTGCATTCTGGTGTTGTAGGCTGGATAATTGTATTGTCCCTAAACAAGATCAATAGGGGAGCTTTTTGAGCTGCATGTTTCATGTCTTCACTGTTCTTTCATCTGCTGTTCTGGACCTGTTAGTTGTTTAGCACCCCCTAGTGGCAGTTGAATTTAAGCAGCCTATGATTTACCTGCTTGTGTCATGTGACAGGAAGCAGTTTCAGAAGTGAAGCAATGTTTAAGATGTGCAAGTGTGACAGAGTAGTTACAATCCTTCAACATCCTTCTTTATAAGCTTTGTATGACGCAGTGTCTGAATCACCCCTCATCCCCACTCCAGCTATGCTCTTGACCCAGAAGACTTGCGTCCCCCCTCCTCCACCAGGCAAGTTCGGGGAAGTAGAACTCTACAAGCAAGAGTGGAAGCAGGTACAAAGTCTAGTGGACACCTTTTGGAACAGGTGGTGGAAAGAGTATCTCTGCACGCTGCAGAGCCGACGCAAGTGTCAGGACAAGAGGCCAGATCTTAAAGAAGGGGATGGTGTCTTAATGAAGGACAGTCAGGCTAAAATAAATGAATGGCCTATGGCCATCGTTGTAAAGACCCTTCCCAGCCGGGATGGGATGGTGAGGAAAGTCAACGTGAGAATTGTCAGGGAGGCAACTATGAAGGTCTTCTCTCTGCCTATTTCCGAAGTGGTTCTCCTTCTTTCTCCGGAAGACCACAGTGGTCAGAGTTAGGTTTATGTGGGATCATTAAAGAACCCAGGCGGGGAGTGTTATGGACCTGTTAGTTGTTTAACACCCCCTAGTGGAAGTTTAAGTTCAGCAGTCTAGAATTGACCTGTTTGTGTCATGTGACAGGAAGCAGTTTCAGAAGTGAAGCAATGTGTAAGATGTGCAAGTGTGACAGAGTAGTTACAATCCTTCAACATCCTTCTTTATAAGCTTTGTATAATGCAATGTCTGAAAGTACATTTGTTTATGACCACAAGATAAATGCTGTCTCTTATACACATCTAGATGTGTATAACAGGCAAGTTCGGGGAAGTAGAACTCTACAAGCAAGAGTGGAAGCAGGTACAAAGTCTAGTGGACACCTTTTGGAACAGGTGGRGGAAYGAGTATCTCTGCACGCTGCAGAGCCGACGCAAGTGTCAGGACAAGAGGCCAGATCTTAAAGAAGGGGATGGTGTCTTAATGAAGGACAGTCAGGCTAAAATAAATGAATGGCCTATGGCCATCGTTGTAAAGACCCTTCCCAGCCGGGATGGGATGGTGAGGAAAGTCAACGTGAGAATTGTCAGGGAGGCAACTATGAAGGTCTTCTCTCTGCCTATTTCCGAAGTGGTTCTCCTTTCTCCGGAAGACCACAGTGGTCAGAGTTAGGTTTATGTGGGATCATTAAAGAACCCAGGCGGGGAGTGTTATGGACCTGTTAGTTGTTTAGCACCCCCTAGTGGCAGTTGAATTTAAGCAGCCTATGATTTACCTGCTTGTGTCATGTGACAGGAAGCAGTTTCAGAAGTGAAGCAATGTTTAAGATGTGCAAGTGTGACAGAGTAGTTACAATCCTTCAACATCCTTCTTTATAAGCTTTGTATGACGCAGTGTCTGAATCACCCCTCATCCCCACTCCAGCTATGCTCTTGACCCAGAAGACTTGCGTCCCCCCTCCTCCACCAGGCAAGTTCGGGGAAGTAGAACTCTACAAGCAAGAGTGGAAGCAGGTACAAAGTCTAGTGGACACCTTTTGGAACAGGTGGTGGAAAGAGTATCTCTGCACGCTGCAGACCCTGTCTCTTATACACATCTAGATGTGTATAAGAGACAGAACACACACAGACGAACAACCTACACCAGGTCATACGACCCTCGCCAGCCCGAGTAAGGCCAACAACCAGAGGAATGGAGGGATAAAAGAAAAAAGTCACCAGCAGTTTCCTACTTGTTCCCATGGGAACCCCTGCAGAGCCTCTACTCAAGGTGACCATGGCGTATCCCCCACCACCTACGACCTTGCCAAGTACCTTGCCCGCAGCCAGTTGGTCACTACAGGGTTAACCACATTCGATGATAAACCTGAGAACTATTGMGCTTGGAAAGCCTCCTTCTGTAATACCACATCAGAGCTAGGCCTTTCAGCGGGAGAAGAGCTTGACCTGCTCATCAAATGGCTTGGCGCAGAGTCTTCCGAGCAGGCACGCAGGATAAAGGCAGTCCATGTCAGACATCCGCCAGCTGCACTGATGATGTTCTGGGAGAGACTTGAGGAAAGCTACCGCTCACCCGAAGCCATTGAAAGGGCTCTCTTCGCAAAGTTGCAGAACTTCCCCAAGGTGACAAATAAAGAACCCCAGAGACTCCGTGACCTTGGAGATCTACTATTGGAGCTTGAAGCTGCAAAGCAAGATGACTACCTACCTTGCCTATCGTACTTGGACACATCCAGAGGGGTGAGCCCTATCGTAGAGAAGCTCCCATATGGACTGCAGGAAAAGTGSACATCATACGGGTCAAAATTCAAGCTAGAAAACAACATCACCTTCKCTCCATTCTGGGTGTTCGCCAACTTCATCCGTAGAGAAGCCAAAGTCAGTACAGACCCCAGCTTCAACCTCTTCTCCTCCCATGCGGCACCCGTCAGAAGAGACAAGCAAGACAGACATGGGAAGACAATATCTGTCCACAAGACACAAGTGTCTTCAACTGAGAACACAGGGGATCAGAAGAAATCAGTGGATTTGAATAAGCACTGCCCCATCCACAACAAGCCTCATCCGTTAAAGAAGTGTAGAGTTTTCAGAGAGAAGTCCCTGGAAGACCGCAAACAGTTCCTCAAAGAGAACMCTGTGTGTTTTCAGTGCTGCTCTTCCACAAACCATCTTGTAAGGTAACAGTGAAATGCAACGAATGCAAAATCGTCCGGGCACCTCTCAGCACTCCATCCCGGCCCAGCTCCATGGAAGTTAAGCTCATCCCKTTCCTCTTCAGAGCATYGCAGGGAGTAAGAGGAACCGGCCAATCGGGAAGTAACATCTAAGTACACTGAGGTATGTGGAGAAGGAATGAGCGCGAGAGCATGCTCCAAGATATGCCTTGTTAATGTGTTCCCTGAAGGACGTTGTGAAGAATCCAAAAGGATGTACGCTATACTGGATGAACAGAGCAATCAGTCTCTAGCAAGATCAGAGTTCTTCTACATCTTCGAGGTCAAAGGTAGTTCATCACCATACACACTCAAGACGTGTGCAGGACTCACAGAGACAGCCAGCAGGAGGGCCCGTGGTTACGTTGTGGAGTCAGTCGATGAGAAGATGAGTCTCTGCCTTCCCACACTCATCAAATGTAACCAAGTCCCTAACAACCACTCAAATATTCCCACTCCAAACACCACCACAGTCACCTGAGACGCATCGCAGACGAGATCCCAGTCCTCTGGATCCTGACGCAGACATACTTCTCCTCTTAGGCAGAGATGTCTTGAGAGTACATAAAATCAGGAACCAAATAAATGGTCCAGACGACGCTCCATTCGCCCAGAAGCTAGACCTAGTTTSGGTTGTCGTCAGGGACTTGTGTCTCAGAGGTGCCCACAAACCATCTCAGGTGAGCTCGCCCAAGACAATGACTCCCTCAATGATGTACTCCTCACAGGCCCTGATCTCAACAACAGCCTGCTGGGGGGGTACTCATGAGGTTCAGGAAAGAACCCGTGGTCATCACTGCTGATATCCAGCATATGTTCTACTGCTTCATGGTGAGAGAGGATCACAGAGACTTACTCTGCTTCCTGTGGTTTCGCAACAATGACCCCAGCAGTGACATTGCGGACTACAGAGTGCGTCTCGACAATAGCCCGTCCCCTGCTGTCGCCATATACGGCCTAAGGAGGGCTGCCAAGTAAGAAGAGGATGACTTTGGCCTCGATGTGAAAAAGGTTTGTCGAACGTGAGTTCTATGTCGATGACGCACTGAAGTCATTCGCTACCGAAACAGAGGCCATCAGCGTCCTCAGTCGAGCACAGGAAATGCTTGTGCTATCTAACCCCAGGCTACACAAAATTGCCTCTAACAGTCCTGTGGTAATGGATGTGTTTCCCCCTGACGACCGGGCTAAGGACATTAAGGATCTAAACCTCTTCACTAATTATCTCACCCTACAGCGCAGTCTAGGAGTGTCTTGGAACATTACGGCAGACACATTCCAAGCCGTAGACMACAAGAAGCCATTCACACGCAYGGGAGTGCTCTCTACAGTCAATAGCCTATATGATCCACTTGGCTTCCTAGCCCCTGTCACCATACAAGGCAGGCTACTCCTCAGAGAGCTCTCTACGCGAGCAGAAGATTGCGATTCACCCCTTCCCGCAGACATGGAAGAGAAGTGGAACAAATGTAGAGATTCACTTCAAGACATACAGGAGCTCGAAAAAACTCGCACCAACACGTTTTGCTCTACCTCTAGTGCTCAGCTCAAGGAACTTTGTGTCTTCGCAGATGCATCGGTGAAAGCTATCGCAGCTGTAGCTTACCTGAAGGTCACCACTCAAAATGTAGAAAGTGAAGTCGGCTTTGTCTTTGGAAAGGCCAAGCTGGCTCCCCAGCCAGAACTCACTATCCCCAGACTGGAACTATGCACAGCCATGCTGGCAGTCYAGATCGCATAGTTGATAGTTGAGATGGATCTGAAGTTTGACAGCGTCACATACTATTCGGACAGCAAAGTGGTGCTTGGGTACATCCACAACCAAACAAGGAGGTTCTACGTCTACGTGAGCAACAGAGTTCAGCGTATCCGGCAATCCACGTCCCCAGACCAATGGAGGTACATGTATGTGCCCACAGATCTCAACCCAGCTGACCATGGGTCTAGATTCGTAACAGTAGCCCTCTTCAGCAACACGACATGGCTGTCTGGACCAGCCTTTCTTCAGAATCCAGCCCTGCACTCCTCCAAATCTCTAGGGTTGTTTGACCTTATCAACTCTGCTTCCGACCCTGAGATACGGCCACAATTGACTACTAATGTCACTCAAGTCTCCAAGAACCTGCTGAGCTCCAAACGCTTTGAGCGTTTCTCCAAGTGGAACAGTCTCATAAGGACAGTAGCACGCTTAATCCACATAGCTAGGATCTTCTCTCAGCCTGCACAAGAGAGCAGCTGCCATGGATGGCACATCTGTCTGAAGAACCCCACTGAAGAAGAGCTGGAAAGAGCCAAAGTCCTTGTGATAAAGAGTGTCCAAGATGAGTGTTATGCAGAGGAATTTAGGTGCATAGCAGCAGAACGCAGTTTTTCTACCGACAGCAGTCTACGAAGTCTGCATCCWATCGTTGACAGTGACGGACTGCTCAGAGTTGGAGGCCGAATTGAACAAACAAAACAATCTAAATTAGGAACAAACAATGTCAACCCCATCATCATTCCAGGTCGTCACCACCTGCTAACCTTGCTTGTGCGTCATCACCATGAGGTCGTGAAGCATCAAGGGAGACATTTCACAGAGGGTGTCATCCGAGCAGATGGACTCTGGTTGGTTGGAGCTAAGAGATGTATCAGAGGTGCACTCTTCAAGTGTGTCACGTGCAAGAAGCTCTGCGGGAAGACAGAAAACCAGCAGATGGCAGAACTGCCAGCTGAGCGGCTACAGGTAGCACCACCTTTCACCTACGTAGGCGCGGAGGTTTTCGGCCCATGGGAGGTGGTCTCACGCTGCACCTGAAGAGGACACGCCAATAGCAAAATGTGMGCAGTGATGTTCTCGTGCATGTGCACAAGAGCTGTACACATAGAAGTAATTGAATCACTAAGTGATTCTAGCTTCATAAACGCATAGCAAAGCACAAAGCTTGCKGAGACCTGAGGATGGATGGATCAAGCTCCAGTTCAGAGAGTGTGGAGAAGTATCTCCAAGAACAGAAATGTACCTGGGTGTTCAACCCACCTCACTCATCCCATATGGGTGGTGCATGGGAGCGGATGATTGGCATTGCACGTCGTATCCTCGACTGCATGCTRCTCCAAGGTAGATCTTCACGCCTTACACATGAAGTCCTGACAACACTGATGGCCTAGGTCACTGCTGTGATGAATGCCAGGCCTCTCATCCCAGTATCTTCAGACGCGGAATCACCCCTCATCCTCACTCCAGCTATGCCTCCTCAAGGAGGCAACTATGAAGGTCTTCTCTCTGCCTATTTCCGAAGTGGTTCTCCTTCTTTCTTCGGAAGACCACAGTGGTCAGAGTTAGGTTTATGTGGGATCATTAAAGATCCCAGGCGGGGAGTGTTCTGGACCTGTTAGTAGTTTAGCACCCCCTAGTGGAAGTTTAAGTTCGGCAGTCTAGAATTTACARGTTTGTGTCATGTGACAGGAAGCAGTTTCAGAAGTGAAGCAATGTGTAAGATGTGCAAGTGTGACAGAGTAGTTACAATCCTTCAACATCCTTCTTTATTAGCTTTGTATGACGCAATGTCTGTAAGTACATTTGTTTATTAACACAAGATAAATGTAAAATATTAATAATTGAGTTAGCTACTTTGCATTAGCTTCAATACTATTTCTCCCTAGGGATACCTATCTGAGTAATATCAAGCATACAGTTCTAGTAACTTTATTTTATATTTGGCTCTGCAGATATAGTGGAAGACATTCTGTGCTCTACACTACTGTAACTGAAAACATGTACTTTTGTGTTTGTTGCAGTTTCACACTGATTCAAGTAAACTTCCAAAAGGGCGCCCTGCTTCCCACGGAGTTATTTGAATGAGAGTTTAGCTAACTGGATAGCTGGATAAGGGCTACTGTACATTTAGCGAGTCCAATATATTCGCAATGATGTACCTGGCCTCTCCGCTGCCTATCAGCTATTCCTATTTGTTTTTTGGATTCCTATTAAAAACTGATGCAGCTTTGAAAGATTGTATGTGTGGTATGATTGCTAGCCTATTGCAGATCTAGACAAACGATTCACCTACCAATTTTGTTGTCACTAAGAATGGTGGATAGAGGGCAGGATACAAGCTGTGTTCAAATACCCATACTAACATACTACATAATATTAGTTAATTAGTTATTTAGTATACTGTAAACGAACAGTATGCTTTCATTTGAGCATACTACCGCGGTGACTGTCTACCGTAAATTGATGCTGTTGCTATGCAACCTCTTGTTAGCTTGTTAGCATAACAAATGAATAGCTAGACATTTTACGATTTCGGATGTGTTGTAAATTCCATCTGGAGTGCCAGAGCACGCAACAGTATGCTCTGTGTGTTCGTAAATCCAGAGTTTTGTCAGATTGGCCATTCCTAAATGCAAAGCGTTTCGCTCTCTGAGTGTAACAGTCTAGCTTCCATCCCTCTCCTCGCCCCAGGGACCCTCTGCACACATCGACAACAGCCACCCTCGAAGGAGTAGGATTGATCCTCTTCTGGCCTCACAACGGTGGTCAAGCATCCAAGCCAACTGTTGGCTAGCTATTTCCAGACATAAATGAGAGAACACCTCACTCTGACRATTTTCCTCACCCWATTTATATATATTTTTTACCTTTATTTAACTATGCAACCTTTCGGTTACTAGCCCAACGCTCGAACCACTAGGCTACCCTGCCTAGCAGAGCTGGTTATGCTGTTTTTTAAATTTTTTATTTTTATTAACAACAAATCAATACAGAAAGTACATAAGGGAACACAAGTATATATAGATTATATATAATGGACAATCGAGCTAGGGGGTACAATATCACATTACAATTACACAAGGACCTTAAGGGACATACATACACTTACAATTCTAACAGCTTTTTTGTTAGGAGAGTATTTAATAGTCTTAAAATACAGTTCAATTTCTTTTMGTAGGGTAAGAAAATGTGTTTTTTTGTTAGTAAATTTACATTTGTGTATATGAAATTATGGTTATGCTGTTTTCATGTTATCCAGAGCGTTAGTGACTGTAACCGTGTTGCTGGCAACAGTTTAATTACTCTCTTTTTTTRCCGATTTTCACATATTCAATGGGTGTTGAGCGTTCGTAAATTCATCAGTTATTCTGCGCTCTGGCAAACAGACGAGAGTGCTCTGAAATCGGAGTCCATTGAGAACGCACAYCGACGTATGCGTGACGTGAATAATCAAGAAAATAAATGTTGGGTAATTAGTTAGATTATAGTTAATATACGTTACTGCCTGGCAAGTTCGATGTATTAGTAGCCAGCTAACATACTACTGTAATTCTATGCAGTTCGTAAGGATAGTGTAGCTAACAAATTGTCAGCCAACATAARGTAACTTGTTTAAAATGTCARAACTTTATTACATTGCTCAACATTTTCTTAACATTTGTCATAATTAGTTAAAGCAATATTTTCCGCCATTTTCTTCAAATCCGAAAACGTTGTGAAGCCACGCCCATTTCTGCATAATTGAATTTATCGGCCCTAAAAGCACGGAAATCGTGTCCACTGCTTTTATACTTCGGATTTTGGCGAATTTAGTACGACATTCGSGAACTTTTGGCATACTAACTCTATCCATACTATGGCAAATAAGTATACTACATACTCAATTTACGTCGAGTGGAAAAGCATAGTAAGAGAAGTACCAAAACACTTTGATATCAGGGAGGCGCATGCAAGCAGATGAGGAAATGTGGCTAGGATGGAAGAAATTAGAAGAAATGTCTTAAAAAATGGAAGGTAAATCAGGKGGAGGTAAGATCTGGTGGGACCATTCTAGCAGATGAGAGGGTAGATAGACATGTGAACGACAGGCACAACTCCGATATAAAGTGTATATTTCTCAAAGTTACCGGGATGTCACGTGTCCTACTTATACCAGTACACTCGTAACAACCTAAGCATTATGAAACTTATATTCGATCAAATAAGCCACACCTAGCAAATAAGTKATTACATTTTTTGTTAACCAAATTCGACACTGTCATTGATTTCCATACAAAAACTTCTCACTTGATGAGAGAAAAAACGCCACCTGTTGGAGAAGATTGATTTTGGGCCCAGTTATCACTCGCTCTCCCCTTCCTCTCTGACCAAGGCAAGGAAAAACTGTAAAGGCGTCGCGCCTCCCCAATCCTTACATAGCGGAGGTGAAAGTTCAGCAGTGCGCCTTGTAAAATGGCGGCTGAATTGACCAGAGAGTGGAGCGATGAACAGCTAAAAAGTGATGATCTACCCAAAAAAGACATTATTAAGTTCATTCAGGACAATGCTGCCCATTCGGTATGTTTTATGTTTGATCCATCCATCCATTGGTGTGACAGCGCTCACTGAAATGCCATTGCTTACTTTTAGAGCGCACGCATGGTGATATCAGTTTACCTCCGCATTGGCGAACCGCTGCCGATTTAGCTTGACGCTAGCTTGTTAGCCTAGCATGTAGTAGTTAAGCATTGTATGCAMGTCTTTACTAGCTAGTATCATTCATTGTGCTTGTCATCATGCCGTGTCAAGTTCACGTGGATAAGGCTAAATATTTTAAGTYAAACATTTTCCAGCCTTTGGGCCTATGTGAAGTATATATTTTTGTGGCAGGGGGGGGGGGCAGCTACGCATGAAAGTGTTTGTTGCCAGATTTTGGAAATAATGCAGGTGCACAAAATGACTTAAGTTGTCATTCATTCCGTTCATGGCAAAACTACTACTCTCTTCTGACGTAGTGACTTCTCTCTTCCAGTTTCTTGCAGAACACAAGCTGATGGGAAATATTAAGAATGTTGCAAAAACGGCAAAGAAGGAGCAACTGATTATTGCATACAACGATTTGTTTGAGAGCAAGGTAGGGTGGACCAAATGAATGGATTGAATGTGATACCTATTTTCAAAAGCAAATGACACATGAAGTTTCAAATTTAAATAATGAATACCTGTAATGTATTATTTTGTTTGTGCAACCAACAGAGATTTTTAGGTTCAGAACCCATTGAAGATGTGACGGAGCATGTGAAAAATGTGAAGATCGATGACAAGCCCAAAGAAGTTGTGGAAGTCCTTGATGAGGTATGTACACAACCCATGTTTGAAAAACGTTTGATTGAGCACTTTCCACTGAAATAAGCATCAGGATAAAAGTCCTGTATTTTGCATTTAAGTTTAACAAGTCTACAATTTACTGCTCCACTATATTCAGTTTGTCAGAATTGTACTGTTACAATTGGCTCATTCATCCCCCTCCTTTCCCCTGTAACTATTCCCCAGGTCGTTGCTGCAAATGAGAACGTGTTCTCAGTCAACTTACCTGGTAAAATAACGGTAAAATAAAATAAATAAAAAAGATGGTCACTTATGTATTGCAATTCCCAGGGTCCTCCTAAGTTCTTCAAGTCTGTGCTGAAGAAAGGTGACAAGACTAACTTCCCTAAGAAGGGAGACAATGTGAGCTGTTGGTACACTGGCTCCCTGGAGGATGGCACAGTGTTCGACACCAACATCCCTGCAAGTATGTTTTCTTCTCATACTTCTGTCACACTTACTCAGACGCATGCATTCTCTTACTTTCTCTGACACACAATTTCATCCTCTTGGTCTCTCACACACACGTGTATTGTCACATTATCTCAATTACCTTTCTCTCAGTAATACCAATAGGGATTCTACTGTCCTCCCCTCTGCAGCTGCCAGAAAGAAGAAACAGAGCAAGCCACTGAGCTTCAAAGTTGGCCTGGGCCGGGTCATCAAAGGGGTAAGACATAGAGATACGGTATTATATTCGTAACATATTGATTTATATGGCTAAAGGTGCTCTATTTCATCAATTTAGCAATAATTCAGATTTCCTTGTGGGTTTTGATGAATCCAAGTTAAATGGAAAGCAATAGTTTTCACTGTCTTATGAGAAATGGTTGTTTCCACAGTGGGATGAAGGTATCTTAACGATGAGCAAAGGCGAGACAGCCAAACTGGAGATTGAACCAGAATGGGCCTATGGGAAGAAGGGACTTCCTGATTCAAAGTATCCTTTATATTGGAACAACATGGGAACCATGGGCTAATTTTTAATTAGGAGATGGCAGAAAGTTACCCCTCTTGGCTTTAATGGTATGTTTTACACCACCAGTGGTGGTCAGGAAGATTGRCAAGCCTCAGCATAGTCGTCTCCTGTACAATGACTCTAGCATAGCCTAGTTGGTACTCATTGAATTTGAGCCGGATTTATAACTACTTACTCTTAGTTGTAACACTTAAATGAATGTCTCTCATTAAATCGATATGCAAATGTTTCCTGTGTGCTTCCCTTTAACTCTCCCACCACCAGAATCCCACCAAACGCAAAGCTGATCTTCGAGGTCGAGCTGGTGGCCGTCGATTAATGGCAGAAACCTACCCAACATGCCCTTCTCTCCGTGGACGGGGAAAACACGGTAGTCACAAGATGGCTATGCTCGAAAGGACAGAAGTGGTTGTAACATTGTCAGAACATTGAAGGAGTCTGTGATATATTGTCTTAATTTACATTTAATGGGATGCTTTGGGATTTTGGCAATGAGGCCCTTTATCTACTTCCCCAGAGTCAGATTAACTTTTGGATACCATTATTTGTTTTTGTCTGTGTCCAGTATGARGGAAGTTAAAGATAGTTTCTCGAGCCACTGCTAACTAGTGTTGGCACAATGACTGGAATTCTATGGGCATCTACTAGAATGCGTTTAACACTAGTTAGCATTGGCTCGTGAAACGACACAACTTCTTTCATTTATTTTATTTATTTTTATTTCACCTTTATTTAACCAGGTAGGCTAGTTGAGAACAAGTTCTCATTTGCAACTGCGACCTGGCCAAGATAAAGCAWAGCAGTTCGACACATACAACAACAGAGTTACACATGGAATAAACAAACATTCAATCAATAATACAGTAGAAAAATCTATATACAGCATGTGCAAATGAGGTAGGATAAGAGGTAKGGCAATAAATAGGCCATGGTGGCAAAGTAATTACAATATAGCAATTAAACACTGGAGTGGTTGGATGACTGACACGGAGACATAAAAATGCTATCCACCAGTTCATCTGACTCATTGCCAGAATCCCGAAGTAACCCTTTTTTAAGGTTAGTCTGGTTGTTTGTCTTTTTCTGCTTAAGTCAAGTCCTTTTRATCATTGTTTTGGCATATTGTCTGAAGCAGGAACTGACCAGGGTTATTTGTGGTGAGTTGAGAAGGTGCCATGCTTCTGTCCTTTCCAGCATGGCTAGATAGTGATGACCGGACAACACTGTACAGATGGGGCATCCTGCCTGACAGTTACACACCGCAGAGGAAAGCCTTCCTGTTTATTCTTGTTCTTTTGCATGCATGTCCTTTTTAAAGATTAATAAACCAATTTTGGAGACTAAATTGACACGTACATCAGGTCTWGTTTATTGGGTGTGTTTGGTCCAGAAAACTGGGCAGTAGTGAATGGTTTGGAAGGAAGGTCCTGCTCTTGAAATCAGACATGCATGTCTGTTCTAATCAGAACCAGTCCTCCCCAGCCATCTAAAAGGGGTTCTAAACACCCACCTGAAGGTGTGTAGTACAACACAAACGGTCAGTCAGAACCGCACGAACTGCACCAGTTCTGTTGAACCAGCCCAGTTCATGTATACTTAAACTTTAGACAGCTGTCAGAACTCTTAACATATGGTGTTGGTATTACCAGTTTTGACCACATCCCTTATTAATTTCCAAATGCCATTAGACAACCTTTAAGTCAGTTCCACTTACATTTTTTCCCCTCAAATCAAGGACCAATTTAGGACACAATGGCTGCGTTTAGACAGGCAGACCAATTCTGATATTTTGTTCCACCAATTGGTCTTTACCAATCACAGATCTTTTTCAGAGCTGATCTACATTGGTCAAAATACCAATTAGTGAAAACGTATATGAATTGGGCTGCCTGTCAACGCAGCCGAGGTGGGTGCCATTATCGGGTAGTTTAATAAAAAAACATGAGCTGGCACACACCCAGAGAATTATTTTATGTAGAGGTGCTGACTAATGGCGAATACGCTATAAAAATAGTCGTGCACTCCATAAACTCCCACTGATTTATTGGGTAAATCACCAATGTTTCGGCATCACTGCCTTCTTCAGGGTAATGTCATGAATGCTTGAACCAGGTTATGTAGACAAACAGTGCAACCAATGACAATAGTGAGGGGTGCGTCATAAAGTTAATTAGAATGAATTGAGTGAAACTGTTCTCTGAACACAGAAAATGAAAGCGATCCTGAAAAATCACTGGCATATTCTGCAATCAGACAAAAAAAATTGCACACCTCTTCAAGGWACCCCCACTGCTGGTCTATAAGTGTGGTTGCAATATTGGAGATAGCTTGGTGAGATCTGACATGCCCCCTGAGCCCACTCAGACACTCTTGACACCCATTCCAAACGGGAACTACAAATGTGGCTCATGCGCAGTGCAATAGCACTATAAAAACATCCTTCAGACACCCACATACAGGTAGAAAAATKCCTGTTAGGGCTATCATCTCATGTAAGACCAAGGGAGAAATCTATCTCATCACCTGTTCATGTGGGAAAGCCTATGTAGGACAAACAAAAAGAKAATTAAAACAASGCATAGCTGAACACCGCAGCTCAATCAGGTGTAAGTACATTGACTATCCAGTAGCAGCTCACTTTGTTAAAACTAACCATCCAATCTCCTCCCTCAAATACACAGGCATTGAGCATGTGGTCTGAATATTGACTTTGATCCCAGMCCCTTATGAACAATTCTCTCTTTTATGAACAAGTATTATAAATGATATTCTTTCTACAGCTTATCAGTGTACACCCAATATGTTAACATTACACATTATAGTTGAACCTGAGAAATAGTTAACAAATATGTGAAATTGAATATAACAATGTTGACCCTAATAGTATGTACAATATTCAATGTTTCCATATGATAACCTAATATATTCAATATGCCATAAACTATTGTTTAACAGCTTCACTCAATTCTAATTAACTTAATGACTATTGTCATTGGTTGCACTAATTGTCTACATAACCTGGGTCAAGTATTCATGACATTACCCTGAAGGCAGTGATGCTGAAACWTTGGTGATTTACCCAATAAATCACTGGGAGTTTATATATGGAGTGTGRGACTATTTATAGGCATTATCAGGTAGAACAGAAAACCAGCAGAACTACAGGCTCAGATTCAAAAGCCCCTGAACAAGAAAGTATCAAATAATTTGTCATTGTGTTGTCCAAACAATAGTTTCTAATAAGTAAATTATTAAAAAATTCTAACTCAAATTCATAAACACCCAAGACATGAGATCTTTATTTAGTCCAAGGCAAATCTTTATTCTGTACAGGAGGAAAACCTTCCAGCGTTCTCTTGAGGGGGGGACAGGGTTCTTAGGAGTTGGCATTGGGGCCCTTCTTCTTGCCGAAGGTGGGCACAACATTGACGAAGCGCCTGTTGTACTGGATGCGACGCTTGGCACGACCAGTCTTCTTCTTCTTCTTCTCCTGCTTGTCAACCTGGAGTGATAGAGGGACAGTGCTATGGTCCTTACTATGCAYAAATACATTATTTAGCAGACACTAATCCAGGAACTATAACGAGTTTGAAACAACTGCCACAAAACCAACTACCATAATGTCATAAAGAGTATATGTTTWAAAAATATCAGAAAGTATCTGCTGACCTTGGGTGTCTGTCCCCGCACTTTACCGGCACGGGCCAGGGAGCCGTGGACCTTTCCTGGTGGGGAGAGAAAGCAAAGAGATTATCCCAAGTGAACATACAGCAATGGAAATGACAATATGATAACCTAACCTTCACAGAGCATAACCTTCACAGAGCATTCATTAGTTAACTGCTGATCTTGAATGGAGTTGTACAGTGCATTCAAATGATTTAGAACTTAACTTTTCCACATTTTGTTACATTACAGCCTTATTCTAAAATGTATTAATTGTTTCCCCCCCTCATCAAATCATCTACACACAATACCCCATAATGACAAAGCAACAACAGGTTTTCAGAAATGTATTCAAAATAAAACCAATTTAATATCACATTTACTTAAGTATTCAGACCCTTTACTCAGTACTTTGTTGAAGCACCTTTGGCAGCGATTACAGCCTTGATTCTTCTTGGGTATGACGATACAAGCTTGGCACACCTGTATTTCGGGAGTTTCTCCCATTCTTCTCTACAGATCCTCTCAAGAACTGTCAGGTTGGATGGGGAGCGTCGCTGCACAGCTATTTTCAGGTCTCTCCAGAGATGTTCAATTGGGTTCAAGTCCGGGCTCTGGCTAGGCCACTCAAGGACATTCAGAGACTTGTCCTGAAGCCACTCCTGCATTGTCTTGGCTGTGTGCTTAGGGTCATTGTCCTGTTGGAAGGTGAACCTTTGTCCCAGTCTGAGGTCCTGAGCGCTCTGGAGCAGGTTTTCACCAAGGATCTCTCTGCACTTTACTCTGTCCATCTTTCCCTCAATCCTGACTAGTCTTCCAGTCCCTGCCGCTGAAAAACATCCCCTCAGCATGATGCTGCTAGTGTAACCGATGTGAAATGGCTAGTTAGTTAGCGGTGGCGCGCYCTAATAGCATTTCAATCGGTGACGTCACTCGCTTTGAGACCTTGAAGTAGTGGTTCGGGCCGCGGCTTTTGTGGAGCGATGGGTAACGATGCTTCGTGGGTGACTGTTGTTGATGTGTGCAGAGGGCGCCCGGGTCGGGGTGACGGACTAAAGTAATACTGTTACATTGGTGCCGTGACCTGGATCACTGGTTGCCGCGGKTTTTGTGGAGCGATGGGTAACGATGCTTCGTGGGTGACTGTTGTTGATGTGTGCAGAGGGTCCCTGGTTCGCGCCCGGGTATGGGCGAGGGACGGACGTAAAGTTAAACTGTTACATTGATACTGTTGATCCGGATCACTGGTTGCTGTGGAAAAGGAGGAGGTCGGAAAGGGGGGTGAGTAACTGATGTGAAATGGCTAGCTAGTTAGCMGTGGTGCGCGCTAATAGCGTTTCAATCGGTGACGTCACTCGCTTTGAGACCTTGAAGTAGTGGTTCCCCTTGCTCRGCAAGGGCCGCGGCTTTGTGGAGCAATGGGTAACGATGCTTTGTGGGTGACTGTTGTTGATGCGTGCGCCCGGGTCGGGGCGAGGGGACGGACWAAAGTAATACTGTTACACTACCACCATGTTTCACCGTAGGTATGGTGCCAGGTTTCCTCCAGACGTGACGCTTGGCATTCAGACCAAAGAGTTCAATCTTGGTTTCATCAGACCAGCGAATATTGTTTCTCATGGTGAGTCCTTAGGTGCCTTTTGGCAAACTCCAAGCAGGCTGTCCTTTTGCTAAGGAGTGGCTTCCGTCTGGCCACTCTACCATAAAGGCCTGATTGGTGGAGTGCTGCAGAGATGGTTGTCCTTCTGGAAGATTCTCCTATCTCCACAGAGGAACTCTGGAGCTTTGTCAGTGTGACCATCAGGTTCTTGGTCACCTCCCTGACCAACATCCTTCTCCCCTGATTGCTCAGTTTGGCCGGGCGGCCAACTCTAGGAAGAGTATTGATGGTTCCAAACTTCTTCCATTTAAGAATGATGGAGGTCACTGTGTTCTTGGGGACCTTCAATGCTGCAGAAATGTTTTAGTACCCTCCAGTAACCCGACCTGGGTCTTGACACAATCCTGTCTCAGACCTCGTGYCTTGGTTTTTGCTCTGACATGCACTGTCAACTGTGGGACTTTATATAGACA
Source organism: Salvelinus sp. IW2-2015 (assembly GCF_002910315.2). Taxonomy (NCBI): domain Eukaryota; kingdom Metazoa; phylum Chordata; class Actinopteri; order Salmoniformes; family Salmonidae; genus Salvelinus; species Salvelinus sp. IW2-2015. The sequence continues at coordinate 142,882 of NW_019942552.1, read as the reverse complement.
GGGGTGTGCCTTTCCAAATCAATTGAATTTACCYCATGTGCACTKCAATCAAGTTGTAGAAACATCTCAAGGATGATCAATGGAAACAGGATGCACCRGTGCTCAATTTCGAGTCTCATAGCAAAGGGTCTGTATACTTATGTAAATMAGGCATGTTTTTATTATTTAAAAATGTCTAAAAACTCGTTTTTGCTCTGTCATTATAGGGTATTGTGTGTAGAAAAAGAGGGAAAATGTATTTAATCCATTTTAGAATAAGGCTGTGACATAACAAAATGTGAAAAAGGTCAAGGATTCCAACCATATTTCTTTCAAAAATCCAATCCTCTCATAGCTGTGATTTCATTCAATGGAGGAAGGTTACATTTTGAAAGTATTCAAATCAGGACACATATTGAGATCATGTACAGGACTTCATAAARCATTGTAGCAAGCTGTATTTGGTTCTCCATCATTTGTCTTATCCAAAGCCACTTACAAGAGCAATTYGGGCTATGTGCCTTGCTCAAGGGCACGTKGGCAGATTTCACCTAGACAGCTTAAGGATTCGAACCAGCAACCTTTTGGTTACTGGCCCAGTGCTCTTAACCGCTAGGATACCTGCTGCCCGAGTACTGACCTCCCAGAAGTCGGCCAGCCACTTCCAAGGTGCAGTACTCAGAGATGCCACAGTCCACCAGAGAGGAAGCGTCCTCCAAGGGGGAACTGTCCAGCAATAGCACCTGGTCCTCCACTAGGAGACCCTCCAGAGTCTGGACATGGAGCTAAAACAACCCAACAGACACACTTACTGGTTTGCTCCAGACATGGATACATCCAAACAATTTACATGCAAGTAACAAGACGAGGTGGAACTGTAGACTCAAGACAGTACACCAATTACACCACAATMATCATTGATTTATCCAAGCGTGGCCTCTCACCTTTATTTCTCTAACGGTCTCCTGTCCGGTCACCTCAAGGGTGTGAGTGTTCTGGGCACGRAAGAAGAGCTGCATCTTGATGCTGTGGATAGGAAGAGATGGTTCGTTAGRTTTTAGTATGAGAACAGTTGGCAGCAAACTGGGGGTCATTGGTCCAAATGTGACTTGAATCCGCTTTAAAAAGCAACAACGACTGAGCTAGGGATGACGACGCATTGACATTTTTCCTGCCTAGGTGGCACATCTGTTAGATACCAATAGAAATAAGCAATTTAGGAACCAATAACTACCACTTCGCAGCAAAGACAAAGCATAGCTGTCAGGTTTGGAAGTTGACTGGCTAGCTAAAGTTGCATTTAGACATACCTAGGCAGGCAATATGTTTGCAAATCAGCAACACGAGGATGTATTATAGTTACGACCTTAACGAATAGCTACGCATCCKTGGTCGTTTGATTAGCTAGTCAGCCACATAACTAAACTTGCTAGCCACATGGTGCACGCGGTTCCGGAAAAACGAGATAGAAATTGCTCAATATTAGGCAATATAATAAATCATTATTCGTCGTGGATGGTGAAGTACTTATTCTGAGCTTATATATAGTCTCTAATGGGTATAATATGCAATATTTTAAATACATTTGCACAGGCCRTACCTCGGTTGATGCTAGTCGTTCAACACTATGCAAAAAAAGGACTTTCGGAGCGTAGGCGGTGCGCATGTGTCAACGTGTGACGTAGATAAGGCTAAGGGCACTACCATAAAAAGCCCATGGAATTGTATTCATGAATAAAATAGATTTTTTTCTATGATTTTGTATACAAATATCATTGTAAATGTTTGCCTGTCATACAGAAACATGTAATGATATATCATGCTGTTTCAACTGCTGGATCTAGACAGTAAACAGAACCAGCTTTTTAGCTCTGGGCCACACCTTATACTGCTCCATGAGTATCTACATGATTGGTTACATATGAATACTCTTCAATATGTTCCCGTTTGGTTTAATTTCGCCGCAATGGCGGTGACGTTAATATCGTACAAATACYGATTAATTCAGGGAATAACAAAACACGAAGTAGGATATTCATCTCTTTATTATGAAATAAACAAACATTTTCATTCATTTCTGTTTTTGTCCCAGGAAACAAAAACCTTCATCTTAAAAAGCTCACAGTTTAGGAAAGCAGAGAAGAGGCTCAGGAAGGAGCATAGCTGGTACCACTACCTCCATACAAATATATAATCTGTATCAAACATAACTAGATTCCCCCCACTGAGATATCGAAGAGGAACCAAATTATGCAGTCAATCAAAAAWTTGAAAACATCATTGCTTCTTTTCAACTGAGAAAATAAAATTAATATGAAGTCCGCATCAACACATGCGCAAGCAAAACAAAAAGCAGCCGGCCAATGAATGAATGACAATGGTGATGACAGTAAATGTGCCAATCTAATGGCCAATGGTAACAAATGACATCACACAGGAGGCGGGGCTAGCTGAAATGAGCCATTTGGCTGGGTAGAAAGATGCTTCCTCTCATCTCTCTTTCTGTCTGCAAGACCTTATGTAGGTGGAGGGGGGTAGTACTGGTTATACTGCTGGGAATACTGGTTGTACTGTCCCCAGGAGTTCTGTCCCCAGTTGTTGTACTGTTGCTGTAGAAGGAAAGCAAAGAAAGACAGGGTTAGTTGGCATTCCTTCAAATACTTAGAAACATTTCATTCCAGCGTTAGGGTCAATAGATGAAGAGAATAGAGTGCAACACTATCATATTCCCAATTTTTACTCATCGAGAAGCCATTTTGCCTCAAGTCTTGTGTCAGAGACAGTATGACATGTCACCTATGCATAGTATGGTGAAAATACTCAGAGGCCCGTTAATTAGATACACCCATCTAGTACCAGGTCAGCCCCCCCCCCTCCAGAACAGCCTGAATTCTACAAGGTGTGGCGTTCAAACGTTGCTCAATTGGTATCAAGGGACCAAACATGTGCCGGGAAAACATTCCCCACACTGTTACACCAACAGCCTATACTGTTGACACCAGGCAGGATGGAGCCATGTCCTCCTTCTGCTTAAGCCAAATCCTGACTCTGCCATTAAACTGACACAACAGGAACCGGGATTCATCGGACGAGGCAACGTTTTTCCATTCCTCAAATGTCCTTGTTTTTAGCTGATAGGGGTGGAACCCGGTGTGGACGTCTGCTTGCTGCAATAGCCCATCCGTGACGAGTTGTGCGTTCCGAGATGCCGTTCTGCACACCACTGTTGTACTGCTCAGTTATTTGCCTGTTTGTGGCCTGCCTGCTAGCCTGCACGAGTCATGCCATTCTCCTTCGACCTCGCTCATCAACAAGCTGTTTTCTCCCACAGGACTGCTGCTGACTGGAAGGTTTTCACAGGAAACCCTAGACACGCGCGTGTGAAAAGCCCAGCCCTTTTCGGATTTACTGGAACAGGTGTGCTTGGCACTGACAATCATACCACGCTCAGTCGCATAGGTCACTCATTTGCCCATTTAAATCGAACAGTAACTGAATGCCTTGATGCCRGTCTACCTGCTTTATATAGCAAGCCACGTCCACATGACTGTCTGCCGGAATGAACCATTTTCATGAACGGGGTGGTGTACCTAATAAACTGGGTATATCGCTCACTGCAACATAAATTGGGTGTAAAACAGTAGGTTTGACTCTGCTCTTTATCATAGGACTCACCTGGTACCAGTTGTAGTTGTAGGCAGAGTTGTTACCCTGCACATCTCCCTGCATCATGTGCCCTGAGCCTGAGTGCTCGTCTGTACGCTGTCTCTTCGACTCGGTTTCCTGTGAGCTGCAGGGACACAAAGGAACAGGTTCAGGTCAATCAAGAGCACCCAAATAACCAATTCAAGCATGGTGATTCACAACCTCCTATGAAGTATCTTATCAATCAGATTATTTTGTACTCAATGACGCCAATGTTAAGCTGAGGGAAGTAAACAAACTGAAATCTTACCCATTCTCTGCTTTCCTCTTTGCCGACTCATTTTCTTTCAGAAGCTTCTGGTGTTCATCGTACGCAGCCACTAACCTGTGAGGGTTAAAAAATCATACATGGTTGAGATTTTAAAAACTCACTATGCAGAAATTGCTCCGCCATTTCCTGGTGGCAAAAATTCTAGTTCGCCTAATTTCAGTTTGTGACAAAACAAGTATAGTGTAGACTAGGGGTGTCAAACTCATTCCATGGAGGGTCTAGTGTCTGCTGGTTTTTGTTTTTTCTCTTTCAATTAAGACCTAGACAACCAGGTGAAGGGAGTTCCTTACTAATTAGTGACCTTAATTCATCAATTAAGTACAAGGGAGGAGCGAAAACCCGCATGCCATCCGTGGAATGAGTTTGACGCGTGGTGTAAAGAATCATTGCACTATCCAAAACCGCTGTGAAATATCTTTTCCATAACCAAAAATACAATTTTCAGCTGGTGTACTAAACTGAAAGTAACACAACACAAAAACTAAACGAAGCATAGCAAGTGCAACAGATCTACCGCTTCTTAGACTTGCTTTCAATGAGAATGACAGATCAATGTGAATTTGGTCGGGTCACCTGAAAAGTACATATTGTAGCTCCAAGTGGAAAGGGCACAGTCATTCACAGACGAATTTGAACACTGGTCATGAAACATTCATTCATTGTATTTGTAAGTAGGTACTGCATGTGAACTGACTTGTTGATGTCGCTGCCAAAGTCCTGGAGGAACTCGACCTTGCGCTGAGAGAAGGTGAGACGGGAGTCGAGAGGCAGCGGGCTGCTCAGGGCACGGTCGAAGCAGGCCAAGATGTCCACTTCGTTCTGCTGCACGTCCCCACTGTACTCCAGTTCCAGCAGGTTCAGATACAGTTTAGCACTCGCCTTGGGAGAGGCGCAAACACAAAGCAGATTAATGATGAACTCAAATGGTTTCTCCAAATCAAACTCCCTCCGGCACCATGCGTCTCAATAACACATCTCAATATCAAGATCCTGTACCAAGTGACTCCATTKCTCATCTAGTTTTGTGCTCTTACCTGGTCCTTGTCTATGGCGTCCAGCAGCACCTTGCGGGCCTTGGCGAGGCTTCTCTGCACCTTCAGCAGCTGCCGGGCCAGCTTCACGGCGTAGAACGACGTCTCGCTGGTGTTCTTCCCCGACGCAATCGCCTCCCTCAGCAGGGCCTCRGCCTCCTCCAGGTTGCCGTGGCGCCGCTCCAGGCTGACCCGCCGCAGACGCACCATAGCTAGGGCTGGTACCGCAGCCTCCAGAGCCTTCAGGATGCGGCGCGCCTCCGCTATGTTCCCTGCAAGGAAACAAATGACAGAAACTCAGTTCCACTTCTGGGTTGAATGTTTCTAACTAGTTTTTGTAGACAGAGTCTACCAGTCCTTTTGAACATGTATTACGTGATTGGCTCAGCCTCATTTGAATGTACCTGTTTGTAAATCACTTCGGACAAGAGCATCTGCTTAAGGTCTATTGACATGTGAATGTGATGTCAAGAGGGATCTAGAAACACCACTCACCCTGTTGCTCCTCGAACGCAGCCCACAGCAGGTGAATGTTGGGCTTCTTGGTCAAGTGGATGGTACACGCCTTCTTGTACACATGTCTRACTCCATCAATGCTGTAGCCTTCTATATATTTTGCATACTTCAGAGACGCAAGAGAGGAGGGTTGGAGGAATAGGGGGACGGGGTGGATGGAAAGAAGGTGGAGAGAGAAGACGAGGAGGGGATGGGGACGACAACATTTTAAACATCCATTTCCAGTTTACTCAACCAGTGAATTTCTTCATTGACAAGATCGTGTTTTTAGAAATGTTCTTTGTAAACCCATCAGCACCTTCATGGAACCAATAAGATAAGTTTCTGTAAGGTAGTGGGAGACGGAGAAGATGCAACGTAGTAGTTGGCAAATGCTGGAGTCAAATCTTGTATGGCAAAGCTGGCCATCCCCTAATACAACAGATACAGTGAGTCACAGATCAACGATACACGCAAAGAAGAGATGTGCAGGACGATTTACTGTTGTCAGGAAGTGAAATCGTTGATAAGGGAAGTGCGGGGGGGTTCATTATTTTTGAGGTGTCAAAGGTTAAGGGTTGGGTTACCTTTGTCCAGAAGTCTTCGTAAAGAGCACAGGCGATGAGGCAGCGTTCGAACAGAACGACCACACGTTCGGGAGTGCCGTTTTCGATCTCATAGTCCAGGTACTCCTTCCAATTGCTGAGCTGGGTTTTCTCCAGGGCTTTGACATGGAAGTAGGGGCGTTTTATCTACAGGGGGATAGGAGAAACAGAGCATTCAAAATGGTYCAAGGACAAAAATAACCACTTCGGAGAATTAGGGATAGTTAACCTAATAAAACCAACAGTTGTCCGATATTTTTATACATCCTATTCCATCTATTTGTAGACATCTGCAGGCCTCAATCACAAATGAATGGGAAAGAGTGGRACCATCCCATTCAATCTCAACCCAGCTTGACAAAGCCCACTTTAGAGGTATGTGAACTATTCCTTTTAGCAATATGAAATATAATTGGATGAAATTCTGATCATTAAAAAGARAGGTGTCAGTACTCACCCCTTCCTCGAAGGCCCAGCGTTTGCTGACCTCCTGCTCGTTTTGGTTGAACACCTCCTGGCGCGACTCGATCACCTTGTGTCGCATGTTCTCAATCTCCGTCACCCTCTACACAGAACACAAGACACTCAATGTTAACCTCCTCACTTCACTTTAAAACAATCTCGTAACAATCTCATTCTCCACTGATGTGCAAACTGCATGTCCAGCTGCCAAGATTATTTACATCACCATGAGGCCGAGAGAGCCAGAGACTAGCAGGGGCCCTGCCTGTCGAAGGCGAGGGGGCCGACCCAGGGACCGAGGCCCGACCCGGGGCAGGGTATGTACCGTATGCACCCTGCCTGTAGGCCAGCCCTGGTGCTGGGGACTGGAAAGGACGAGGGGTCACTCGACTTGGCCAGCCGGCCCACGATCCATCCATTCCTGACCCACTTTAAGTCGAGTCCCTGACTGGATGATGCCAACTTGAATCCCCCACGTACTCATTGGCTTGGCTGCTGACGGAAAGACACCTCTTCAAACCTGCACAGATTTGTGTTTCTCTCCAAGGATGATGAGGCGAGGGCCTCTTTCCTAACTCTCTGGCATGTTGTGGCATATCAACCCCTCCTCGAGGGTGAGGAGGTGGAGTCGTACCTTTGCAGGATCTGGGAGATCTTCGGTGCCTGGCGGGAGCTCCTCGGCAGGTGTTGCTTCCTCTCCTTCCCCATTGGTTGCAGCTGCTACGTTGGCTTTGGCTAGCTCCACCCTCAGTTGGACAAACTCCTCCTCTGACAGGAAGTGTTTGGGGTTGTTGTTCTGCACATGCTCTTTGAACCTGCAAAGAGACATTCAATTCATCACTAGGACAACCAAAACTACTACCAGAAGTCAAAATCAAATCAAATTGTATTTGTCACATGCTTCGTAAACAGGAGTAGACTGACAGTGAAAGGTTTACTTATGGGCTCTTACCAACAATGTAGATAGAAAAATATTTAAATTAACAAGGAATAAATACACAATGAGTAATGATAACTTGGTTATATACACACAGGGTACCAGTAGAGTCAATGTGCAGGGGTAGGAGGTAATTGAAGTAGATATATACATATAGGTAGAGGTAAAGTSACTAGGCAACAGGATACATAATAAACAGTAAAAGCAGCATATGTGATGAGTCGAAAAAGTTAGTGCATAAAGGGTCAATGCAGATAYTCCGGGTAGGTATTTGGATAACTATTTGGCATTCTTATGGCTTGGGGGTAGAAGCGGTTCAGAATTCTGCCATGCGGTAACGGAGAGAACAGTCTATGACCTGGGTTGCTGGGGGCAGAATTTTTTTACGGCCTTCCTCTGACACCGRCTGGTATAGAGGTCCTGGATGGCAGGGAACTTGATTTATCTTAGCTACCCACTARCCGAAATGTTGACCATAACAGAAATAGAATGAATAGATCGGACGTCCCCATTCAAGTCAATGATYGCATAATGGGTGGACGGGCAGCCATTTTGAGTGTACCCATGCCAGAAAGTAAAAGGTAGGGTACACCCTTCAATCTAAGTCAGTACTTTCTGGGATCCTTGGGACCTCCCTAACCATAACATTTTWAAAATGTCAACTTCAATGGGGGTCCCAAGGATGCAGAGTTTGCATAGACCCATCAATCTGTGCTGTGCCTGGTTGAGTCAACTCAACTGACGTTAAAACAAATACATTCCATGAGCCAGATCAGTTAACATCATTATACATTTCCATGACAATCCAGCATCAGTAGAGAGCATCCCAAATGACCATGGAAATTATTGCATCATAATATCAGGCAGCCATGAGTTTACAAATTGAATTGCCAGGGTTAGTGTCTCCAAGCACCTTGTATTAATTCTATAACCATAACCCTCATGGATGATTTATCAAAACCCATTGTGAATGAGCTGACCCCCCGTACCTCTGGAGGTGCTGTGAGTAGAGCTGGGTGGGGATGCCCAGGATTCGGTCGTAGATGGCCGTGACGTTAGCCAGTTTCTCCTGCTCCGTCTCCCAGTTGATGTAGGCCTCCCACAGACGGTCAGAGCGGAAGTCTGTCCCTGCTGCCAACACAGCATGCTCATACGCACTGTGGGAAAGAACATAGGGCATTGTTAATCATGTAGTCTATGGCCTGAAAAGATCAGTAAGACATGTCGTTTTGATTGTTGAAGTGTCACCATGCACAAAGCTTTTACAGGAGTGTGTGTGTGTGTTGAGGTGAGAGATTTGGTCTTTCACTTTTCAGTGACGACAAGGATCTTTACTCACGCTCTAATGCGTCCTGGTGTCTCTGGGTCTTCATGGTCAGCGTTGTCCTTGATGAAGGACATGTAGTGAAGCCACAGATCCACACTGAGGGGGATGGCCTGCACACCTCGCCGGTACACCTGGGGACAGGAGACAAAAGGCCATTGGTGAATGAGAGACTGAAAAGCCAATAACTGCCACAGGAAGGACCCAAAAAGTAGAGAGAACAAAGCAGACAGAACAAACTAACCCTGGCAAGTCCTTTCAGATCAACACAAAGGATAGGTGGAGACGTCCATTTACACTATTGACTACATCAGCCCATCTGCAGCGAAAGACAAGCTCATTTCACACTTACCTCCTCTGCCACCTGCACATTGCCATGCTTCTTCTCAGTGTCAGCAAACTTCTTCCAGTAGCCGTAGCAGTAGGGGTAGTGCAGGAAAAATGTATCAAACGCCTTCCTCACAACACCGAGATGATTCTGAAGAAAAAATATAAATTATAACTTGCTTCCTGCCAGACAATTTTCATCAATGTGACTTTAACCAAATCAAGCCACATATTCATCTAACCACAAGCTCTCCAATGCTGTTCCGGGAGAGTTACTCTCCTGTTGCATCCGTGCTATCTGCGATCCGTAGGACGTCCCTACCACATTGAAGTTGAAAGGGTTAGGGTTTAGGGTAGGAACATCCCAAGGAGTCCTTGATAGCAATGACTACACCAGCTGATTTTTTTTTAGAATCGGGTGTGGTGGATTAGGGTTAGAGAAGGYAAAAAAACAGTGGCTCTCCAGGAACAGGGTCGGAGCCCTGATCTAACCCTTTAATCAATCAGGTTTAGTCGCATTGAGATTTTAAAACGTAGTTTTCAATACAGAAGACTATGAGACCAGATTACACCTATTCACAATACAAGGGTCCACATAAAAATTAAAGGACTTCTCCACGCTCACCTCTTGCTCCACATACTGCAGCAGGTAGACCCAACCATTGAAGTCTTCAGGGTTCTCCTCACACCCTTTAACCAGCTTCTCGTACTCAGCGGGGATGAGGGGCTCTGTGGGGACAGCTGGGTCCTCAGCTGGTACCTCAACAGGTTCCCCCTGCTCGGTCATCTCTTTGGATTCTTCCAGCTCCATGTTAGCTGGACTTCCATCTTCTGCAATCATTGGTGGCTGGGCTTGGGCTGGATCTTGTTGCTGTTCTACAGCCTCTGACATCTTCTCACCCTGCATCAGAGACTCTGTGGCATCCGCTTGGTTGTTCTGTCCATCRTTGCTTTCTTCTTCTGACGACGCTTCCATTGGGTTCTGTTGTTCTACCTGGGGAGAACAAAACTGATCATCTGAATCCTCCTCTTGGAAGAGCTTGGCACTCGCTAGCTGGAAGTGCTGCACTGCTTGTTCAACTGATCCCAGATCAGACTGCTGGTCCTGGTGCTGCTTGATTACCTCCGGTGATGACTGATCTGACTCTGAGTCAGTGTCGTGGATAACTGTGGTGAGGTTGTCAGGGGGAACCTGGTAGGAAGAAAAGTAGGCAAAGGGCACTGCTTGAAACGACAACATAATTTAAAGTTGAAAGCATTGTGGTTTACTCGGACTGCAAGCAAAAAAACATGACATTGGCTATGTGGTGTTTAGAGTAATGATGACAGGGCATTGTCTTTGTGATTACGCTCAGAGGCATTTCTCGATTTCCCAGAGCAAACCTGTCTATTTTCACCACTGACCTGGTCCATGGTCCATTCAACAGGGTGCATGAGGACAGGCATGTATGGGAGGAAGCCATCTCCGTTGCCCTCCATGGCTGGGGAGTCCCCACTCTCAGAGCTGTCTGTGTCCAACATCCCCATCATGGGCTCATCTGAGAGATGCAGGTTTGGAAAGGGACACAGGTTGCACATCAATCAACAACACAACATCAAAAGGGGTTGAGGGTAATTATTAGCTTRGGCTTACAGTAAAGTGTTTTAGAATCAGGAGTGGATCTAGACAATATTGACATAACTGAGTTATTGTGGGTTTTTTGGGCATATCTACTAGTGCACGAAAAAAATCCTTATCAACCAGGGTTTGACATTCAATAAAATCTGTATGGCTGATCCAAATGTGCCCACATATCCAGATATGGCTAGATAGGTAACGTTAAGCTAAATGTATTTATCATACGTGCTCCAGATATTAACCTAAACCATCCAAGTCAAACTCAACAGGGATTATTCAAATAACTGTGAGKCAAATAATCCTTACTCTGACCGCATCTGTTGACTTGTTAAGAGACGCACTGAGCAGTGAGTTGTATAGCATGCTAGCTAGCTGACTACAGGTGAGCATGCTGGTGATAGTAGCACGTTATGTATCTAGTTAAACAACATTTAATCCYGTCAATCAACTAGTTAGCTAGTTATTTCAGTAGCTATCTAGTTAGACAATTTTTTTGATAGTTAGCTAGAGCTTTTGGTCATCATTCAAGAACGGCACACAATTGTAAAATTGGTTTAGCAACCTACTGCAGTCAGTATTTAACTAGCTAGCTAAATCATTGGTCAGTATACACTCAATGACGTTAGCTAGCTAGCGTAGTTAGATGTTTGAATTACCAAACTAGRTACCCACTCTGTAGGTATCCTCTAAAATAAAACGTTAGTAACGTTACTGCGTGTTGTGATAAAGATTGTAACTAGGAAAAGGCGACCCGTTCCATTCTAATCCCAAATAACGTTAATTGTCTTAAAGTTAGGGCTTCAACCTTGCGTCGGTTTGGGCCTAGTTAGCTAGCTAGCCAGACCGCACACGTCCACCATCTTCACGTCGTTACAGCAACCGAACTGGTAAATTCGCGAAATGAAATACAACATTTGCGCAAAGAGGTTTGCGACAACTTACCAGTATCTTCCATGGAAATTAGATGAGACAAATGTGTATTTCAGATACTTCAAACTATTCTAACCAACAACATGTAGCCGCGTTTCTACTCTCATTCTCCAGCGACAACTTCGAAGAAGGGCACAGAACACGCACATGCGTACTGTAGTGTCYTGGGGGCGGTTCCACTACAACGTAACCAAGAATGGTATAAACTGGGTTCGAGCCCTGAATGCCGATTGGCTGAAAGCTGTGGTATATTTAAGCAATAAGGCCCGAGGAAGTGTGGTATATGGACAATATACCAKTTCTAAGGGTTGTTCTTCAGCGCAACGCAACACGGAGTGRCTGGACACAGCCCTTAGTCTTGGTATATTGGCCACATACCACAAACCCAAGGTGCCTTATTGCTTAAATATACCATGGCTTACCAACGTAATATATTGGTTACCGACATAATTCGAGCAGTAAAAATACATGTTTTGTTATACCCATGGTATACAGTCTGATATACCACAGCTGTCAGCCAATCAGCKTTCAGGGCTCGAACCACCAGTTTATAACAGACTGTATACCATAGGTATGACAAAACATGTATTTTTACTGCTCTATTTATGTTGGTAACCAGTTTATAATAGCAATAAGGCACCTCGGGGGTTTGTGGTATATGGCCAATATACCTTTGCTAAAGGCTGTGTCCAGGAACTCCGCATTGCATGGTGTCGTGCATAAGAACAGCCCTTAGCCGTGGTATATTGGCCATATACCACACCCCCTCTGGCATTATTTCTTAAATATATCCAGCTACTTGTGTCTGTCTGTAATGAATCCAACAACTGTAGCCAGTAGAGGCTGCAGTCACTAATTTATGCAAAAGGTAAGTTACCATTGCCATTCAGAATAAGAGGATAGGAGAATAACATTCCTGTAAATAGTTGACACTATTTTACATCATCATTTAACATTGAATTTAACATTGAAGTGTAGAATAATGTAAATGTAGGCAACATATAAATCCATCAATAGCCTATGTATGATTGAAAGCATTCTGTCTGGCTGCATCACCACCTGGTATGGCAGCTGCACCGCCCTCATTACAGTGATGCTGTAATATGTTTTTACAGTAAGAAAAATAGTTCTAAAGAAAAATGACAGCATTAAGCTGGCAACTCTGGTGCCACTATAATGTGGTACATTTACAGTGAAAAGTTTTACTGTGTATACTGTATTTTTCACATAGCTCATTCCAATATATTGCATTTTTGTTACACTGTTTATACACACTGCATATTTAAATACTGGATTCTTGACAAAGCTCACTGTAATATATCTGCTGCTGTACATAGCATTCTTGGAATATATTTTTGGTGTATGTATGCAAGGATATTGTTTGTGGACTTTAGCTGTAGAGAGGGTCATCGGCTGCCATCTTCTCTCCATCGAGGTCCTGCACGACTCCAGGACAAGGAAGCGTGCAGGAAAGATCACTGCCGGCCCATCCCACACCAGTCACCCCCTCCTCCAAAAATTCCCCTCTGGCAGGCGGTTCAGGTCACTCATGACCAAAACCTCCCGCCACCTGAAAAGTTTCTTCCCCCGGGCTATACTGCAATTGCACTCTGTTAATCTCTCTGCATTTAGATATATTCATACCACAGGAGGTTGGTGGCACTTTAATTGGGGAGGATGGGCTCATGGTAATGGCCATCCTCCCCTCAGCAGCCTCCACTGATTCATACTGATACTGTAAATTTGTACATCCACTGTATATCAACTGTATACCCACTGTGTATTTGTATATCTGCTAATTCTTATAGCTCTATGCTCACTCTAGCTAGTTGTTTATAATGTATGTAAACTTTGTTTAAACTCCGCTGTCTGTATTCTGTCTCTTAGTCTATCACTAGCAGCACCATATCACTAAGTACAATTCTGAGTATGTGTGTGTAAATGTACTTGGTGAATAAAATGGATTCTGATTCTGATCATGATTTCAAAAAAATTCTAAAGGCTTTATGAACCAAATACTAAATGTATCTCATATCKACAAGTTGTCTGTTTGTACTTTAATGTTAAGAAAATTCTAATTCACATGAGGTTGGTGAGGGGAGGATGGCTAATAATGGCTGMAATGGAGTGAACMGAATGGTTTTAAATACATTGAACCATGCGTTTAATGTGCTTGATACCATTCCATTTATTCCATTCCTGCCATTACTAGGAGCCRGCCCTCCCCAATTAAGGTGCCACCAGCCGCCCGTGAGATATGGCATACTATTGTGTTTATTGTTGCCTTATTATTGATGCCGTTGCTGTTGCAAAAGGAAGGGCTCAAATACAGCATTTAAAAATAAGTTTACAGATGGAAAAATTACCTGCATTCTTTCAATCTGGGCATTGCAAATTCTCACGTTACATCCAATGAACAATCACGACGTCATATAATGAGCAGACGATGAAAATGACGTTAGCAATAGGGAGATCCGTTTCTCGATGTGTAAAACAGAGAATCACAAGAAAAATGTAAAACGTGTTGTTTTCTATCATTACACACGAGATATTCCTAAATAATACCAAAGAAACTACAGCATTTTTTAATTTAGTTTCGAGACAGACAAAACGCGGAGCGACACAGAGCTCAAATGGCGTCCATTTCAACTATCATATGATCGGTTTGCTGCTGAGTCTCCGTGTGCGCATGCCAAATGGCGTAGTGCATCTGTGCATGAGCAATCGAGAGGAAGTGGCGGGTGATCTGGGTCCGCACCTTTTCCGGTAACACAGCACTGCCAACGCTGTGACTGAACGACTGTAGAGAGGTAGAGAGGCAAGAGCGGGGATAACCAACCTGGGGACCGGGGGGTTGCCGCAGTTGCAGGTACCTATCACATTTTCCAACTTGGCTCTTTTTGTGTAAACTGTTGATTTATATTACGCGCTATTTTCAGCCTAGAATAATGCGCTTTAGACAGAACGGTAGCCGATTAAAGTTGTGCTCTGTCTGTCTGACACCCCTCCCTTTTCTGAAGCGCTCCGCTCCTGTGTTACAGGGAGAGAGGAAGAGCTGAAAGTCGGAGGAATCAATGACCTTTTGAGCATTCTAGACCTGGATGTCCCGGCGAAGATACGACCGGGGGTGATCTTATCTGTCTCTGTTACAATGAACTACTGAATAGAATCGTTCTTTTGATTCCGCTGATTGGAATAAGGGCAAGTGGACAGCCGGCAGACAAGGAGGAAGTCGGATTTACCACGGGCTTTTGAGAGGGCCTAATTTCATAAACGCAACTATTAGGCTATATATTTTTTTGTATTTCTCTCTCTACATTATTAAAAACACAAAGGTAGGCCTACGCACCGGGAACTGAAATTGGGATTTAAAGATGACGGTGCACTAATCGTTATAATCAAAGAGACAGTGTTTGAATCGGAGTGTTGTGGATTATGAAAATATTTCCCCACCCTCTCCCGTGCACTGAGACGCCCAATTTTCGAGCACTTCAATTTCCCTTTGAATCCTCTCGAATAGGCTAGCACCCAGCTATTTTTGACAGCTGTTAGTGTAACAGGATATTTGTATCTTTCAGTGGATAATTTTCCATTGATTGACCGTCGTTCTAGACACAAGTGAAACGTTATCTGGAACTAACTTTTGTAACTGCTACCTTAATTTGTACTTGTCAATCCACCACTGATAGACTGTCACGTGGATTTATGCTGTCAGGCAACCTACTACAGCATTAGAAACAAAAATCTGTTTTATTTTTAAGAACCATTTCTGCTCTCTTGAAATCATAGGGAAGTAATTTACTTTTTTCCCCCCCAAGGAAGTAATATTTATGCACAGCCTACAAGATGGGGAAAATGCTCTCGAAGATCTTTGGCAACAAGGAGATGAGGATATTGATGCTTGGACTTGATGCTGCTGGCAAGACCACCATCCTCTACAAACTGAAGCTGGGCCAGTCTGTCACCACCATCCCAACAGTCGGCTTCAACGTCGAGACAGTCACCTACAAGAACGTGAAGTTCAACGTGTGGGACGTGGGGGGCCAGGACAAGATCCGGCCGCTGTGGAGGCACTACTACACTGGCACCCAGGGCCTCATCTTTGTGGTGGACTGCGCCGACAGGGACCGGATAGACGAGGCCCGCCAGGAGCTCCACCGGATCATCAACGACCGGGAGATGCGGGATGCCATCATCCTGATCTTTGCCAATAAGCAGGACCTGCCCGACGCCATGAAGCCCCACGAGATCCAGGAGAAGCTGGGCCTGACCCGGATCAGAGATAGGAATTGGTACGTTCAGCCCTCATGTGCTTCCACCGGTGATGGACTATACGAGGGTCTTACCTGGCTCACCTCAAATTACAAATCTTAATGTTCATCACTTCTATGCTCAGCCTGGACTGTTTAGTTGCAATAACAAGCAAAAAAGCAAAAGAGAAGAAGTGAAATGAACAACAGATGGYAAAAAAATGACAACCTGAGGCAATGAATGAATAACATGACTTCTCAGATGAGTAGGCCTCTATAAAAGAGAAGTTTGATTATAATCCTCCATTTTTTTCTTTTGATAATGGTGAATGATGCCCCTATAACCCATGTTTTTTATAAACAAAATACATTTATTTTTGGCTGGCTTTTCTTTCATTTTTTCTGTTCACTTTGACTCTGTAGTATACTTCACTCAGTCTAATCACTCAATAATTCACAAAATATTATTTTCAGAAGCTCTGAAAGATGCAGATTACATTTTTCTTCTCTTGTATGATTTATTTCTGCGGTGGCAGGGTTCAGGGTTAGGGTGTGCTATTTTTTGTCCCTCAGTTATAGATACATTACAGACAGCCTTCTATTCAGTTTTCATACAGTATTCTCATGACCCAATTTCCACCCAAAGGATGGGAAAGGCCAATGCCCCTGTGTGGACGTTACCCGCTCATATCTGCGCCGGAAACCAAGGGGCAGATTCAGCATATCAGTTCTCATGGTTCCAAACTGCCACCATGGTTTTTAAAGAGTTAAGAATATGTATTACGGACATGTAAGGACCTCATGAAGAAGTACTGTTTTCACTTTTGATTGATTGTACAAAATGGTTGAGATGATTGAGGAAAATGTGTTAGTACTTAATTCCTTAAACAGTGYTTCCATCCCATGTCTGCTAGGGAGGTTTTCTGAGAAGACACTATGGACACTGCGACATGGATGGATATCATTGTATTTTTGTTTTGTTTCGGGTCAGAATCTGTTACCACTGAACTCTTTTTGCCTCTAATCTTCCAAAAGCTTCCATTTCCAGTTGAGTATTTGTAGTTCCGGCTGCCTTTTGGGAAGCCCTGAGTTACAGGTGCACCAACAAAAGACAGACAGCGTGGTGGAAAGCACCCTGATAGCTAAGTCTTCACTAGGGGTGGGAATGACGACTCTATCCACAAGGGGGTGGCGGGGAACTACCTATCCACAAGGGGTGGGGGACTCCCTATCCACAAGGGGGTGGGGGGACTAACCCTATCCACAAGGGGGTGGGGCGACTACCCTATCCACAAGGGGGTGGGGCGGACTACCCTATCCACAAGGGGGTGGGGCGGACTACCCTATCCACAAGGGGGTGGGCGAACCTATCCACAAGGGGGCGCTAGGGGGGGGACTACCCTATCCACAAGGGGGTGGGGCGACTACCCTATCCACAAGGGGGTGGGGCGACTACCCTATCCACAAGGGGGTGGGGAGAGACTACCTATCCACAAGGGGGTGGGGCGACTACCCTATCCACAAGGGGGTGGGGCGACTACCCTATCCACAAGGGGGTGGGGGGAAACAATACTATAGGGCCCCTTGACTAAAAGTGCACACCGACTCTTTCTGACTGACTCTTGGGCCCAAGTAAGCAAGTGTTTACTTTTCAACCCAACACCACTTCCATGGTGCTCTGCTCTCCAGTAAATGGGGCCTCCTGCTCAGTTCGTTTAATCCATTCACATCAGTTGTACAGCTCTTCATGCAGTCAGACAAGACAACATGTTCTGTTCATAAGTTATAGATATGAAAATGCTTTGTTTTATTATTTTTGTTCCATTTGCTATGCTGATGAAATAATAAAAATATGTATCCAGATCAACATGGAAGTGGAGCTTTTTCAATATGGACCCTGCAACATTTCACATTATCAATGAGCWTGTACTTGCCTAAAGGATTTGAAATGTCACGAAAGAGGAAGTGAAATTTGGCCGTTTATAAGAGTTAGAAGGGGAAAAAAGTTGATGTGTGAACTGTGAAGTCAGTTTGGTGTGTTTCCGTTGTGCTCGTGAGTCACCGGCTGTGAATAAGTGATGATAAGATCTCTGGTTTCGGGGTAGTGATTGGCAGGTAGCTTAAGTCCAACTTTCCAGGCCTACCTCAAGACCTCTCTCTGTGTATTTCTTAGTCCATCATTAGAATACTGTAGTAGGAGTCTCTGGTGTATTCAACCCAAAGTGCTTTTTGGACATTTAGGGACGTGTAAGCAAATCATGCCCAAGCCGTAGTTCTCTTGTGAATTTGTAAGGGGTTCTGTTTTGGAACTCCGTTTCTTCATCCTTTGTCAAACTTGAAGTTTTAAGCAAAGTGAGTCCTAAAGTTGGTGTTGGTTTGAGAACATAGGAGACTGCTGGCAGATTGATATATTGAACCCCACCACTTAGGCGATTACKCTCAAATGGCCACAGTTGAAAGACATCGACTATGAAACTGACTGACACTTGTGTACATAGCGAATAGATAATCTGATTGATGTGGGTCATTCAAACAAGGCTTTGTCCTCAAGAACAAACAACTCAGTGTGTTTGAGTATGTACGTTGACCTGTATAACTATATAGATCCACAGAATTAAAAAATACATAAGGCAAGGGGGGAAAAAGTCAGTCACATTTGATCATTCTCATAGTTGCTCAAAGTAAGTTACTGTATTGGTAAATCTGTTGGCAAGTGTACTGTAATGCATTTCAGTTCACACCAATGAGAACTTGCTTGGCGACTGGGCTGGAGAGTGATGTCATCCTTCATGCTTGTGTGACCTGTATAGGGAATAGGGTGTCAGCCACACAAAAGGCCCCAACCAGCCTGGCTGGCAGCTCGCCCTGATCTAGTATCAGTTATTCTCATTCTTATTGTGTTGCTTTTTATTATTACTTTTTATTTTAGCCTACTTGGTAAATATTTTCTTCTTCTTGAACTGCACAGTTCGTTAAGGGCTTGTAAGCATTACATGGTAAAGTCMACACTTTTATTCGGCTCATGTGGAAAATAAAGTTTGATTTGATATGAGTTTACCTGCTCCTTAACCATTAGAGTGGGGGACTGCAAAACGGATCTTAGATCAGTGTCTATGGGCAAGTTAATCTTCTGACAGATGGAGAGGCAGGGTGAATWATTGGTGTGACATCAGCGACTGAAATCAGAAAATGCTAGAAGAAGACAGGGAAGTTATCAATTGCATATTCCTCATGTCGGCTCTCCTCGTCTCCATCTTAAAACCCATTGGACGAGAAAGCCAGAGGTCCCCCCTCTGACGACCTCCTCCAATGGGTTTTGAGAAGGAGGTGAGGAGTATGAAATTGCGATTCTCCCATGCACGTCAGTGTGATTGTTGTTTGGGGTGTGGCCCGGCCGTCCCCGAGTGCTAAGACAGCCAGCCAAGTGTGACGCTTCACTTTTGCTTTTAGATMAGGTTCAGTGTGACCTTTCTGATAAAGAAAAAAACTAGGAGCGGTTTAGGGTATTAGATATATATGTAGTATTCTCCTCTACAGTTTGTGGCAGTTTGTATTAACCACTCAAATTAATCAGGCAGCAAGTGCCCACCCCTGAGTCTGAAGGAATGTCAGTCCRGCTCTTGTCTCTCACTCCCTTCCCTGATTAAATGGAGGCATGGCTGCAGTGTTTGCTGTGTTGTTTGTTCTGCGTCTGTTGGTTTGGAGTTTGACCTGGGTGTCGCTGTGTTGAAAGGATTGAGTGACTCAGGCTGTCTGGACCAAGGACGTGTAGTTCAAGTCCACACCAGGGAGATCAATTGCAGCCGCCTGCTGTCTCATCCAAATCAACCTGCTTTCACCGCTGATGCCTTTGCAACTGTCTGTAAGCTTAACTACATTGTAGAAAGACAAAAGTAAAACTTCCCCCTGCTGTCCCTCTCTCYCTAGCTGTATGGCAAATGTTTGCATAAGCAGCGTCTCCATTTGCCTGGTATGCACACTAGAGATCCCAGCATACACGATGAAGGGAGTTGAACTCTGGCTGCGTCACAGTCGACTGTTGTGGCTTACTCTCCTTGTATCCTCTCCTTCTCTACCATCTTTCATCTTCAATTATCTGACAAAATATGAGATGTGAAAGCACCGTGTTGGTATTTGCTTTTACCAGTCCACTTCTCTCCAAATCAGCTCAGACGAAAGAGAGGACCCAAGGACAGGAAGCCATTTTAGACTGTTGAGGCTCAGCCCTATAGTGTTTGATTAGAGAGGCTCAGAAGCACACGTGTCAGAGGCTTTTCTACAGCTGTCACTGCACTCTGTGCCGGATGTACAATACACAATAGCTAACATCCTCTGCTGTCTGTCTCACCTGTGGCTACATGTTAAAGAGTTTGTGTTCTGCAGTGTTCAGTAAGGCTTCTGAACTTTATCATGAAGGTCTGTCTGAAAGACCTCTTTTTAAAGTTAGTAGACARATGTAAGTCTGCGAAACACACACATTGAAGTTGTATTCCCTGCTTTTCTGGTTATAACATTTTTACATTAAGATTAGGGGAACTACTATTGAATTGCTCACTTTCCTATCATTTCTTAAAGAAGGGTTTAGAATTGAAAGTTATTAGAGGTACATATAGTTAATATGATTGAATGAAAGGCAAAGAGAACCTGCTTGGGTTTTGCTGGGTGGATTTAGCCCTCAGCCGGACCATTGTCTGCTGCAGGGTGGGGGTGGACCGATCTATTGTGTTCGTTTTGGAGGCGTGAACTAAAACAAAAARGTTTAATGGACCTTGTTGCCAGTTCCCTGTAATGTAGTTTACTCAGGCGTCCCTCCCTGCTTTTAATCTTATTACTGCTGTGTTGAACCACACACACAAACAACAATTCTTTCTTGAACAAAACATAACTATTTATAGACACCACAACCAAATGCAATGTTACTTTGGTTATTTATGGACTGTACATTTACAATCACACAATATTGGTAAAGGGGATGTTTGTTGTGTTCACTGGGGTGACTAATAAAAGTGTTAATGATGTTCATCACATGACAGCTTCATTCAAGCCTACCTATGAAACAGCTATACACACACACACACACACACACACACACACACACACATTAACCCAACTCCAACACTACCATTAACATAGCAGCAGTTGTTACAAGACACACCTTATTTTTATTTGTGTATTTATATATTTATTTTTTACCCCTTTTTCTCCCCAATTTCATGGTATCCAACTGGAGTTGGTCTTGTCTCATCGCTGCAAATCCCGTACGGACTCGGGAGAGGCAAAGGTCGAGAGCCGTGCGTCCTCCAAAACACAACCCACTGCCACTTAACCTGGAAGCCAGCCTCACCAATGTGTCGGAGGAAACACAGTCCACCTGGCGACCGTGTCAGTGTGCACTGCGCCCGGCCCACCACAGGAGTCACTAGTGCGCGATGGGACAAGGACATCCCTGCCGGCCAAACCCTCCCCTAACCCGGACGACGCTGGGCCAATTGTGCGCCGCACCATGAGTCTCCCGGTCGCAGCCAGCTGCAACAGAGCCTGGACTCGAACCCAGAATCTCTAGTGGCACAGCTAGCACTGAAATGCAGTGCCTTAYACCACTGCGCCTCTCGGGAGGCCACAAGACACACCGCTACGGAATTCTGGTTAATACAAAATATTTTATTTTCTGAATCTCTAACCCCCCTTCAAGGTTGTATTTGTATACCTCTAGTTTGTGTCTTTGTATAGAATAAGGAACTGGCATGCTGAACTCAGTGAAAGGATAACTGTTTTCAGTGTTGGGTCCTTGAATCTGGTCTTTTATTAGATCCCCATTAGCTGTTCCAAAAGCAGCAGCTACTCMTCCTGGGGTCCAGACAACATGACATAATACAGAACATTAATAGACCAGAACAGCTCAAGGACCGAACTACATAAAGTTAAACGTCACACATAGCTTACATATCAGTACATACACTCACACTATCTAGGTCAAATAGGGGAGAGGTGTTGTGCTATGAGGTGTTGCTTTATCAGTTGTTTTAAACAAGGTATTCTGTTCACAAGCAATCTGAGATAGAAGGGAGTTCTATGCAATCGTAGCTCTATATAATACTGTACGTTTTCTAGATTTTTTTTCTGGATTTGGGGACTGTAATGACCCCTGGTGGTGTGTGTGTGAGCTGTGTGTGTGAGCTGTGTGTAAGATGACTATGCAAACAATTTTGAATTTTCAACACGTTTCTTATAACAAGAAGCGATGGAGTCAGTCTCTGCTCTACTTTTAGTCAAAAGAGACGGGCATGCATAGTATTGATATTTGCACTCTGATTACAGTGAAGAGCAAGACATGTCGTTCTGTTCTGGGCCAGCTGCAGTTTTTCTAGGTCCTTCTTTGCAGCACCTAACCATATGACTGGGCAATAATCAAGATCAGAAACTAAAACTATAGCCTGCAGGACTTGCTTTGTCTTTACAACCATTGAATCAATATGGTTTTGACCATGACAGTTTACAATCCAAGGTAACACCAAGTAATGTAGTCTCATTAACTTGCTCAATAGCGACATTATTCATTATCAGATTCAGCTGAGGTCTAGAACTTAGAGGAGGATTTGTACGGTACCAAATAAAATGCTCTTAGTTTTAGAGGTTCAGGCCTGGTTTATTACTGGCCACCCATTCTAAAACTGTCTGCAACTCTTTGTTTAGGGTGGCAGTGATTTTAATAGCTGTAGTTGCTGACGCGTATAGGGTTGAATACTCAGCATACAGACACACAGGCTTTGTTTTAATGCCAGTGGCAGGTCATTAGTAAAAATAGAAAAGAGTAGATGGTCACGAGAGCTGCCCTGCGGTATACCACAATTTACATGTTTAGCATTAGAGAAGCTCCCATTATTAAAGAAAACCCTCTGTGTTCTATTATACTGAACAAAAYTATAAACGCAACATGTACAGTGTTAGTCCCATGTTTCATGAGGTGAAATAAAAGATTAAAAAATGTTTCATATGCAAAAAAAGCTTATTTCTCTCAAATGTTGTGCAGAAATGTGTTTATTTGTTAGTGAGCATTTCTCATTTGCCAAAATAATCCATCCACCTGACAGGTGTGGCATATCAAGAAGCTGATTAAACAGCATGATCATTACACAGGTGCACCTTGTACTGGGGACAATAAAAGGCCACTAAAATGTAGTTGTCACACAACACAATGCCACAGATGTCTCAAGTTGAGGGAGCGTGCAGTTGACTTGCTGACTGCAGGAATGTCTCCAGAACTGTTGCTAGAGAATTGAATGTTAATGTCTCTATCATAAGCCACATCCAATGTTGTTTTAGAGACCACGCCAGCTCAGGACCTCCACATCCGGCTTCTTCACCTGCTGGATTGTCTGAGACCAGCCATGAAAATGGACAGCTGGACAGCTGATGAAATTGTGGATTTGCACAACCAAAGAATTTCTGCACAAACTGTCAAAAACCGTCTCAGGGAAGCTCATCAGCGTGCGCGTCATCCTCACCATGGTCTTGACCTGACTGCAGTTCGGCATCGTAACCGACTTCAGTGGGCAAATGCTCACCTTCGATGGCCACTGGCARGTTGGAGATCCCGGCCCCATGTCTCAAGGATCTGTACACAATTCCTGGAAGCTGAAAATGTCCCAGTTCTTCCATGGCCTGCATACTCAAGACATGTCACCCATTGGGCATGTTTGATTGCTCTGGATTGACATGGACATCAGCGTGTTCCAGTTTCCGCCAATATCCAGCAACTTCGCACAGCRATTGATAAGGAGTGGGACAACATTCCACAGGCCACAATCAACAGAATGATCAACTCTCTGCGAAGGAGATGTGTCACACTGCATGATGCAAATGGTGGTCACACCAGATTCTGACTGGTTTTCTGATCCACGGCCCTACCTTATTTTTCAAGGTATCTGTGACCAACAGATGCATATCTGTATTCCCATTCATGTGAAATCCATAGATTAGGGCCTAATGAATTTAATTCAATTGACTGATTTCCTTASATGAACTGTAACTCAGTAAAACCTTTGAAATTGTTGCATGTTGCGATTATATTTTTGTTCAGTGTAGATGGCGCTGAATCCACGATATGGAAAAGGCTGAAAAGCCGTTTTCAACAATCGGTTTTGCTCAATAATATCAAAGGCTGRACTGAAATCTAACAGTATAGCTTCCACAATCTTCTTATTATAAATGTATTTAGACCAATCATCAATCATTTGTGACAGTGCAGTACYTGCTGAGTGCCCTTCCATATAAGCATGCTGAAAGTCTTTTATTAATTTGMTTACAGAGAAATAGCATTGTACTGTATCTGGTCAAACACCGTTTTTTCCCAAAACTGTGCTAAGAGTCGGCAGCAAGCTGATTGGTTGGCTGTTAGAACCAWTAAAGGGTGCTTTACCATTCTTGGGTAGCGGAATGACTTTGGCTTCCCTCCAGGTCTGAGGACAAAATGTTTTCTCCAGACTCAGATAAAATATGACAAATAGGAGTGACAATTTAGTCTGCTACCATCCTCAGTAGCGTTCCATTTAAGTTTGTCAAAACCAATACCAGTTGGTTTCTGATTATTGATGGACAACAATAATTATTCCACCTCGCCCACACTAACTTTACAGAATTCCAAATGACAATGCATTGCTTTAATTGTTAGGTATTTTATGCATGAAAATGATGGCTCACAGTTTGTTGTTGGCATTTCATGCCTAAGTTTGCCTACTTTGCTAATGAAATAGTCATTAAATTAAATAATTGGCAACATCAAAAGACTTTGTGATAAATGAGCCATCTGATTCAATGAAAGATGGAGATGAATTAGCCTTTCTGGCCATCATTTTATTTAAAGTATACTTTGTCATTTATCTTGGTTTCATAACACAATTTATTTTGTTCAGTTTAGTCACATAATGTCTCAATTTACAGTAAGTTTGCCAATCAGATGTGCAGCCAGACTTATTCACCACTCTGTTTGCCTTGTCCCACCATACAGCTTTTCAATTCCACATCAATACACAGGTCCTTAACAGTTAGTTTCTTAATAGGTTCATGCTTATTAATAACTGGAAGAAACAATTTAATAAATACATCAAGTGCAGCGTCTAGATGCTCCTCATTACACACATCAGACCAACACATATTTTTTGCATCTTCAACATAGGAATCAGTACAAAACGTATGTATGATCTCTTGTACACTATTTTAGGCCCAGCCTTTGGAACTAAGCCCTCTCACTCCTCCCAGTCATAGCGGAAGTAACTGTAAGCAATGTCCTCATGCTTTCTGGCAGCTTTCATTGCTAGGATAATAAGCTTCCAGTTACTGGATAATAAGTAGTCCTCGTTAAGGAAGATGTTGGTTCCTCTACAAGTTATTGGCGCTTTCCAGAAAAGCCATATTTTCCTTTACCCTTAAATCTGAGGAACTTGGTCATTATCGGCCTGGGTCTGTCACCTGGGCTGGTTACAGGTTTTCCAGACCTGTGGGRGTGGCTCCACCTCAATCTTCCTATGATCCATCTGCAGCTTTTCAGTGATCCTTTTTTTTTACCTTCTCTTTAGACTCGGCTCAGTTCTCGAAGACTGGTATGCCATCCACAACGATGTTATTCCTAATGGATTGTCCCTCCTGATCAGGGGTATTCAACTCTTACCCTACAAGTTCCGGAGCCTGCTGGTTTTCTGTTCTACCTGATCATTAATCAGAGCCAGGTCTAAATCAGTCCCTGAAATCAGTCCCTGATGAACAATGAAATAACACAGTGGAACTGGCTTTGAGGTCCAGAGTTGAGTTTGAGGGCTCTAGATAGTCTGTTTTCCCAGTCTTTGTTAATAATGATTCACAGACAGTGCTTATGTCAACTCCCGTGGACTTAGTTTGTTGTCATCTTGCTGCAAGTCTCTTTCAGGACATCCACCTCTCGTTGGGAGAACWGCAAACTGTTCTTAAAAGGTCCTGGACATCTCYACTCAGATTGTCCATTCTTTTGCTAGTTGAGTCCATCATCCATCTGATCCCTGGACAGATATTAGTGGTCCCAGCAACTGATGGTAACCGCATCACTGGATCAAAATTCTAAAGGTAGCTAGTAACCAAACTTTTTAAATAGAACACTTTTTCAGAGATGTTGAAAACTTTCAAAACAACAAACCGTGCATTGAGAGGATAGTTAAGGATCATACCACCCCCACCTTACCTGACACCCTAGACCCTCTTCAACTTGCATACCGCCCCAATAGATCCACAGACGATGCAATATCCATCGCACTCCACACTGCCCTATCCCATCTGGTCAAGAGGAATACCTATGTCAGAATGCTGTTCATTGACTACAGCTCAGCCTTCAACACCATAGTACCCTCCAAGCTTATCATTAAGCTCGGGGGCTGGGGMCTGAACTCAGCCCTGAGAAACTGGGTCCTGGACTTCCTGACAGGCCGCCCCCAGGTGGAGAAGGTAGGAAACAACACCTCCACAAAGCTGATCCTCAACACAGGTGCCCCACAAGGGTGCGTGCTCAGCCCCCTCCTGTACTCCCTGTTCACCGATGGCTGCATGGCCACGCACACCTCCAACTCAATCATCAAGTTTGCAGAAGACACCACAGTAGTAGGCCTGATTTACCAGTCGTGTAAAGTACTTAAGTAAAAATACTTTAGAGTACTACTTAAGTCTTTTTTGGGGGTATCTGTATTTTACTATTTATATTTTTGACAACTTTTGCTTTTACGTCACTACATTCCTAATGAAAATAATGTACTTTTACTCTATACATTTTCCCTAACACCCAAAAGTACTCATTATATTTRGAATGCTTAGCAGGACAGGAAAATGGTCTAATTCACGAAAATCTCTGGTCATCCCTACTGCATCTGATCTGGCGGACTCATTAAACAAAAATGCTTTGTTTGTAAATTATGTCTMAGTGTTGGAGTGTGCCACTGGCTATCCATAAATTTAAAAAACAAGAAAAGCGTGCTGTCTGGTTTGCTAATAAAAGGAATATATAAATAAATACTTTTGGACTTTTACTCAAGTAGGATTTTCACTTTTACTTGAGTCATTTTCTATTTAGGTATCTTTACTTTTACTCAAGTATGACAATTGGATACTTTTTCCACCATTGCTGATTACCAACAATGACGAGACAGAATACAGGGAGGAGGTAATGGCCCTGGCAGAGTGGTGCCGGGAAAATAACCTCTCTCTCAACGTCAACAAAATGAAGGAGCTGATTGTGGACTTCATGAGATAGCAGAGGGAGCACGCCCCCATCCACATCGACGGGACCACAGTGGAGAAGGTGAAAAGCTTCACAATTTTCGGCGTACATATCACTGACAGTCTGAAATGGTCCACCCACACAGACAATGTGGTGTAAAAGGCCCAAAAGTGCCTTCTCAACCTCAGGAGGCTGAATAAATTTGGCTTGGCCCCTAAGACCCTCACAAACTTTTACATGCACCATTGAGAGCATCCTTGTCGGACTGTATCACCGCCTGGTACGGCAACCCCACCACRCGCAACCACAGGGKTCTCCAGAGGGTGGTATGGTCTGCCCATCGCATCGCCAGGGGCACACCGCCTGGCCTCCAGGACACCTACAGCACCCGATGCCACAGGAAGGCAAAAAATATCATCAAGGACATCAACCACCCGAGTCACGGGCTGTTTACCCCGTTATCATCCAAAAGGCAAGGTCAGTACAGGTGCATGAAAGCTGGGACCGAAAGACTGAAAAACAGCTTCAATCTCAAGGCCATCAGACTGAAATAGCCATCCCAGTACCCTGCCCTGAACATAGTCACTGTCACTAGCTGGCTACCACCCGGTTACTCAATCCTGCACATTAGAGGCTGTTGCCCTATGTGCATAGACATGGAAACACTGGTCACTTTAATAATGTTTACATACTGTTTTACTCATTTCATATGTGTATATACTGTATTGTACTGTATACTAGTCAATGCCACTCTGACATTGCTTGTCCTAATATTTATATATTTCTTAATGCCATTCTTTTACTTTGAGATGTGTGTATTGTTGTGAATTGTTAAATACGACTGCATTGTTGGAACTAGGAACACAAGCATTTCGCTACACCCACAATAACATCTGCTAAATATGTGAGTGTGACCAATAAAATTMTATTTTATTTTAGTAATATGTCTCAAACTTCAATCTCAGYCACAAGCAGCAATCTGATGTGTAAAACATCAAACTGAAAGTCCTTAGCATCAGTAGGAAGGAYGGCCTATTGTATGGTGACAAGCACATAAACCGACACACTGGGAGATTCTACCTTCAAATTGTATTTTATTTGTCACATGCGGCGAATAGAACAGGTGTAGACTTTACCATGAAATGCTTACTTACAAGCCCTTAACTCTATTTTCTTAAACCTGCATTGTTGGTTAAGAAAATATTTACTAAATGAACTAAAGTAAAAAATAAATAAAAAGTAACACAATAAAATTWAAATAACGAGGCTATATACAGGGGGTACCGGTACCGAGCCAATGTGCGGGGGTACACGTTAGTCTAAATAACTTGTACATGTAGGTAGGAGTAAAGTGACTATGCATTGATAATAAACAGCGAGTAGCAGCAGTGTAAAAACAAGGGAGGGGGGGCAATGCAAATAGTCCAGGTGGCCATTTGATTAGTTGTTCYGCGGGGTTATGGCTTGGGGGTAGAAGCTGTTAAGGAGTGTTTTGGACCAAGACTTGGCGCTCCGGTACCACTTGCCGTGAGGCAGCAGAGAAAACAGTCTGTGAATTGAGTGACTGGAGTCTTTGACAAGTTTTTGGGCCTTCCTCTGACACCTCCTAGTGTATAGGTCCTGGATGGCAGGAAGCTTGGCCCCAGTGATGTACTGGGCTGTACACACTACCCTCTGTAGCGCCTTACGGTAGGATAGCGGAAGCAGTTGCCATACCAGCGGTGATGCAACCAGTCAGGATGCTCTCGATTTTATTATTTTTATTTATTTTTTATTTCACCTTTATTTAACCAGGTAGGCTAGTTGAGAACAAGTTCTCATTTACAACTGCGACCTGGCCAAGATAAAGCAAAGCAGTGCAACACAAACAACAACACAGAGTTACACATGGAATAAACAAACATACAGTCAATAATACAATAGAAAAGTATATATACAGTGTGCGCAATGAGTAGGATAAGGGAGGTAAGGCAATAAATAGGCCATAGTGGTGAAATAATTACAATATAGCAATTAAACACTGGAGTGATAGATGTGCAGAAGATGAGTGTGGCAGTAGAGATACTGGGGTGCAAAGGAGCAAAATAAATAAAAATAATAACAGCATGGGATGCGGTAGTTGGATGGGCTATTTACAGATGGGCTATGTACATGCAGTGATCTGTGAGCGCTGCTTAAAGTTAGTGAGGGAGATATGAGTCTCCAGATTCAGTGATTTTTGCAGTTCGTTCCAGTCATGGTGTCAGAGAACTGTAAGGAAAGGCGGAGGAATTGGCTTTGGGGTGACCAGTGAAATATACTGCTGGAGTGCATGCTACAGGTGGGGTGCTGCTATGGTGACCATTGAGCTGAGATAAGCGCGGGCTTTACCTAGCAAAGACTTATAGATGACCTGGAGCCAGTGGGTTTGGCGACAAATATGAAGCGAGGGCCACAACGAGAGCATACAGGTCGCAGTAGTGGATAGTATATGGGGCTTTGGTGACCAAAACGGATGGCACTGTGATAGACTGCATCCAATTTGTTGAGTAGAGTGTTGGAGGCTATTTTGTAAATGACATTGCCGAAGTCAAGGATCGGTAGGATAGTCAGTTTTACGAGGGTATGTTTGGAGCATGAGTGAAGATGCTTTGTTGCGAAATAGGAAGCTGATTCTAGATTTAATTTGGATTGGAGATGCTTAATGTGAGTCTGGAAGGAGAGTTACAGTCAAAACCAGACACCTAGGTATTTACAGAGTAGTGATGCTGACGGCGGGCAGGTGGGGCAGCGATCGGTTGAAGAGCATGCATTTAGTTTACTTGCATTTAAGAGCAGTTGGAGGCCACGGAAGGAGAGTTGTATGCATTGAAGCTCGTCTGGAGGGTTGTTAACACAGTGTCCAAAGAAGGGCCAGAGGTATACAGATGGTGTCGTCTGCTAGAGGTGGATCAGAAAATCACCAGCACAAGAGTGACATCATTGATGTATACAGAGAAGAGAGTCGGCCTGGGAATTGAACCTGTGGCACCCCATGGAGACTGCCAGAGGTCCGAACAACAGGCCCTCCGATTTGACACACAACTCTGTCTGAGAAGTAGTTGGTGAACCAGGCGAACGTCATTTGAGAACCAAGGCTGTTTAGTCTGCTGATAAGAATGTGGTGAATTGACAGAGTCAAAAGCCTTGGCCAGGTCGATGAAAACGGCTGCACAGTATTGTCTCTTATTGATGGCGGTTATGATATCGTTTAGGACCTTGAGCGTGGCTGAGGTGCACCCATGACCAGCTCGGAAACCAGATTGCATAGCGGAGAAGGTACGGTGGGATTCGAAATGGTCGGTGATCTGTTTGTTAACTTGGCTTTCGAAGACCTTAGGAAGGCAAGGTAGGATAGATATAGGTCTGTAGCAGTTTGGGTCTAGAATGTCTCCCCCTTTGAAGAGGGGGATGACCGCGGCAGCTTTCCAATTGATGGCGCAGCTGTAGAACTTTCAGGTATTCTGATCAATGAGTAGTAATTATCTGCCCCTTCTACTCACCTGCCATCCTGTTCAGGTGTGACATCACCCAGGATGCAGCTCAATACTCAAAATAGCTCCCTATCTCCTTTCATTTATCCTTACACTTGAGCATGGAATCTTACAATATAGTCAAGAGGGAGATGAAAGATTTCACATATACCCAGTGTGCCTTCATGTGAATGCTGATGGGAGAGGAAACCACTTTAGTCTAATGAGACACACACACACACACACACTGTCTGGTCAGCTGTGGATGCTTTACACTGCTCTATAAAACAGCCATGCTGTGCTTCAACAGTGTCACTCAGCCTTGAGGCTGCAACCAGCCTCTTTAGAAAATGTCACAGAGAGCTTTTCCCTCTGCTTTTTTCCACATGCTAACACTTCTATAGGGCCTTGAGGGCGTTGTGCATCTGGTGGCAGTGTTTTGTGGGTGGGATGCYTTTTGATACCATCTTAAACAGGATGTGATGCGAGCTGCTAGAGTGGAATCGAGCCCTGTTCATTTTTTTATGCATCCTTCCTTTCTAAATTACTTGGAGTCACTGATCACGATTGGTTAGGTGAAAGCAAGGCTTATCCAATCATGCTGATTGCTTAGTGATTACTTCCAGGGAAGGGAGGAAGAATGGATGTGTTTTTGAAAAGTGCTGTAACAGGTCCCAAATATAAAAGGAATTATGTGTTTTAAATTCCTCTATGCAGATTCCAATCTTGAGTCTCCTCCTTCCTGATGTCTGCAGTTGTTCCCTCAACCTATAGGATACAGTTTAAAGCATTGGCCCTATCCAATGCTAACGAGAYAATGAGTGAAAAAGGCTGCTGTGAGGTCCAGAAACAGATGGTTATACTCAGGCAGAGGAGGCTGGTGGGGGGAGCTATTGGAGGACGGACTCATTGTAATGGCTGGAATGGAATAAATGGAACAGTATCAAACATAGAAACCACACGTTTGACTCCATTCTATTCCAMCCAGTCCTCCTATAACTCCTCCCACCGGCCTAGTGGGATAATAACCCTTCTACTACAGCACACAGACATTCTCTAATCCACTTGAGTACATCCGAAAATAAAACAATCAAAGACACATTACTTGATTCTGATCCAAGATATCAATCCTGTTGTTTGTTTGTTAATTGGCAAAGCGACTGCAATTATCTGGATTGAGTTTAAGAGGAATTCTGCAAGGTCAGCAAGACCATGTGGAACGGCGTAATCAGCTGACTCATATCCTCCACACACACACACACACACACACACACACACACACACACACACACACACACACACCACACACACACACACACACACACACACACACACACACACACACACACACACACACACACGCCGCAGACAGACCCTCACATTAACATGCATCCTTAAATAGCCTGCCACTTCACTCTCTCTAACAAGACACGTTATCCTTAAAATAACTGCCTCCCAAAGCTCAAACACCTGCTATGTACACCTGCTGGACACAAACACACACACACACAACACACACAACACACACCTTCCAAGGACTCCAAGAGTGTTAAAAGCTGTCATCAAGGCAAAGTGTGGTACTTTGAAGAATCTCAAATATAAAATTATATTTGGTTTGTTTAACACTTTTTGGTTACTACATGATTCCATATGTGTTATTTCATAGTGTTGATGTCTTCACTATATTCTACCATTTAAAATAGTAAAAATAAAGAAAACCTTGGAATGA